>NC_134093.1:27977795-28285652 GCF_000715075.1 Nicotiana tabacum | reverse complement strand
AAAAAAGTACTTTTGGAGAGAAGCAGTTTGTGTTTGGCTAATCACTCTGAAAAGCACTTTTGAGCAATAATTTGTGTTTGGCCAAGCTTTTCAGAAAGTGCTTTTAAGTATCAAATTACGAATAAGGACATGAATAGATTTACTTAATAGTTAATATTATAAGTAAATAAATAATCTTAAAAAATTATTATTACAGGCAATAATAAAAATTCTAAATTATGAGAAATTTTGTGGAATACTTACGTATTGCTTGTAAAGTGTGGATTTCTTTTTTATTCTCAAATTGTAGATAAGTAAAAGATTGATTTCCTATATAAGACCCTAGTTTGGTTGTGATTTCGGGAATCAAATTGTATCCCAAAATTGTTTGACCAGATCCGGTACGGATCCCATAACCACACCCATACTAGTGTCGTATCGACACGGGTGTGGCACCTAAACTGCCATGTCGGAGCACTTCTAGTGAATCTCTTTTATAGCCTGTTTGGCCAAGGTGGAGAAATCAGTTTATTTTGAGAAGTGTTTTTTTCAAAAGTGCTTTGAAAAAAGTACTTTTGGAGAGAAGCAGTTTGTGTTTGGCTAATCACTCTGAAAAACACTTTTGAGCAATAATTTGTGTTTGGCCAAGCTTTTCAGAAAGTGCTTTTAAGTATCAAATTACGAATAAGGACATGAATAGATTTACTTAATAGTTAATATTATAAGTAAATAAATAATCTTAAAAAATTATTATTACAGGCAATAATAAAAATTCTAAATTATGAGAAATTTTGTGGAATACTTACGTATTGCTTGTAAAGTGTGGATTTCTTTTTTATTCTCAAATTGTAGATAAGTAAAAGATTGATTTCCTATATAAGACCCTAGTTTGGTTGTGATTTCCGGGAATCAAATTGTATCCCAAAATTGTTTGACCAGATCCGGTACGGATCCCATAACCACACCCATACTAGTGTCGTATCGACACGGGTGTGGCACCTAAACTGCCATGTCGGAGCACTTCTAGTGAATCTCTTTTATAGCCTGTTTGGCCAAGGTGGAGAAATCAGTTTATTTTGAGAAGTGTTTTTTTCAAAAGTGCTTTGAAAAAAGTACTTTTGGAGAGAAGCAGTTTGTGTTTGGCTAATCACTCTGAAAAGCACTTTTGAGCAATAATTTGTGTTTGGCCAAGCTTTTCAGAAAGTGCTTTTAAGTATCAAATTACGAATAAGGACATGAATAGATTTACTTAATAGTTAATATTATAAGTAAATAAATAATCTTAAAAAATTATTATTACAGGCAATAATAAAAATTATTTAACTAAAATATGAAAATAAAATTTAAAAATACTTAATTCTTTTAATATAAGTTAAATATATTAAAAATCATTCAACAAATATAAAAGCATTCACCCCTAAAGTCACTATATATTAGAAAGCTATCCTAAAAATAATAAGAAATATTTATACATTAATATCCTAAGTATTAGGTTTAACGGTTATTTTGGTATATACTATATTTTGTTAAGGGTATTTTTGGTAAAAAGAAAAGTCAAAACTGTTTCTGCTTCTGCTTTTGGGAGGAAGCTACTTTTTTCTGCTTCTCAGAAATTGCTTCTGCTTCTTCCCAAAAGCACTTTTTTCCCAAAAAAAAAGCTTGGCCAAACACCTCAAGTTAGGGAAAAAAGTGCTTTTGAGAAAAAAAGCACTTTTGGCCTCTTGAGAAGCTTGGCTAAAGAGGCTATTAGAGTGATCATTGTTGGGGTTTTCTCTATTTCTCTTGGATAGTCTGGGATAATTAAAGTTTTTACTCTATTTTACACACATTTGATATAGTGAATTTGCTCCGTTGTTCATGAACGTAGGTCAAATTGACTGAACCATGTGACTTCGTTGTCTCCTTATTGTCCTTGTTATCATTATTAAATGATTATTTTGGTAAATTCCGCAATATCCTGGCTATTGATCCTTACAGGAATCACATCTTTTTAACCTTCAATTGTATTTAGAGATAAAAGTAGTTAAAATGTGATACAAGTGAAGAATAACTATTTGCTTTGCAAATTTGAAGTTTCCAGTATGCTACTGTGTTGTTTCTGGAATGACATGATGCAGTTCATTAAGGGATTGGAAAATCGAAATACCGTTGTATTAAGACTTACATGTAGTTAGTTTCTCTTCGAAGAAAAAGTTATCCGAATCACATTTTATTCAAGTTTAATTTGATTTAGAGACAAAATTGGCAATAAATTGTAAAGAGAAGGATAACAATTTGTTTTGCAGAAGTTAAGATTCCAAATTGGTCTAGAACGACATGATGCAGTTCACTGGGGATTGGAGAATCGGGGAAACATTATGTTGTATTTATGTATGTCTGTGGCTTGCTCTTCGTATCTGTCAATATATTTGCTTTTTTCGTTGATTTGTTCTGTTCTAGTCTTTTTTGAAGAATTCTTTACAGTTCATAGCTTTGTTTATTTATTCTTTCAACAAATATTTTATAACTTTGTTAATACATTGGTTCTATTATAAGGGCAACCCGGTGCACAAAGCATCCCGCATTCGTGCAGGGTCCGGGGTAGGGCTGCTTATCGGGCGGATTGGGCGGTTAATTACTCTTAACGGTTATTGGCTTTGAAATGTATTAATACGCTAGCCACCCGATAAGATATCGGGCGGATTGGTATCGGTTTAGCTCTTATCGGGCGGTTTATCGGCCTAATTCAATCTATATTGCGTGCATTAATTATTTGATGACCGCCTAGCATACAAATTCAGAATAAGAAATTACACATTGAGTCCAGACATACATGTTTGTTAACGCCTACATAAGAATGATGTAGTGTGTCATGTGTTGTAGAGTGAAAAAAGTTGTGGCACAGCACTGTTGTTCTTCTATTAAACATAGACATCAGGCATTAGTTTAAAAAAACAAAAGCAGAGGTGAACCATAGACAGCAGCTTAAACAATCTTGTTGTAGGGTGGGAGAATAAGCTAAGCTAAGCCAAGCCTGGGATCTTTTGATGCGTAGTACGTAAGGGTTCTGATTATTTAGGAATTAAGCGTTAGAACTTAGAGATAGAGTACTGGAAGAAGTGGAAGGATTTTTTATATTTAATATATATATGGATAAAAATTTAATATATATATATATATATATATATATATATTCTTAACGGGTTAACGGATTATCCGTTAAGAAAATTGAATAATCCTCCCCCAAACCGATAAGCCGTTAATAAAAAAAATTCAATCCGTTCCCCGTCCGTTAACCCGATACCAATAAGCCATTAAGCTTCGGTTTCGGTTCGGTTTTTGGTTTCGGTTCAGTTTTGAACACCCCTAGTCCGGGGAAGGGCCGCACCCCTAGGGGTGTATAATGTAGACAGCCTACCCTATATTGGTTCTATTATCTTCTGCAAAATGTTTACCCAGTTATGAAGTGTGCCTATGTTGCAGAGTAACTATATCAATGCATATATGACCCGTTATGTGCTTGAATACACATATATGTTTAATTTTGTTGGTTTGACTTTTCTACATCAAAAACTTTATTTTTTGTAGTAGAACATACTGTATTAGAATTTTAAAATGAACAGTGTTATCTCACTTCCTTGGCTGGTAAACTTTTTTGTGTATTGTTAGGCCTAGGTTCTTTGGTCTATGTAGTGGTATTTCATAGCTGCTTGTTTGGTATGCAGTGAGGAAGAAGCAAAAAAGAAGATTTACTCTGTTTGTACAACCACATACACAGGGTTTGGTGCTTTGATTTCTGAAGAGCTTTCCTACAAAGTTAAAGGTATATGGTTTTCTTTGCTTGTCATTTAAAGTGTCTTGCTCTTTCATATGCTTTCCTTGAGTTACTTGCTATCTGAAATTTTATGCTCTCCATCCTAAAAGCCTTGTCATTATAGAAGGTTGAGAAGTGGTACTTTTCTATTATCAGGTTAAGTAGGGACAGATACTTCTGAGTTTATTTCAGGATACAAACTTAATGGGGATAATCTTGAAGTGCTAAAGTAACCTTGCAAATTTTGTGCTATGATTACCGAAGAAGGAAAGATGAGCATTCACATTTCTCTCCCTTCCACACTAATCTTAGAGTAGGAAAAAACATGCCTTTGGTGTAGTCGTCTAGAGTCACATCACAAGTGCTTATTGGTGCCTTCTTTCTTAAAAAAAAAAAAAAAGAAATATCAAATTTAAGATTGGCTTTGGACTAGAATGAGGCGGAATGGAAAAAGAGGATTCTTATGGTCAACTGAAACTATTTTGGGGTCGACCTAAGTCCTTCACATTGTTGTTAAAGGCTCGCCTAGTAGGCGCTTAAGCCTAAATTAGGTATAACACAGGATGAACCCTTTGTCTCATATAGGCAGTGTTTCAGTGCATGGGCCACTGATATATGTCATGCACCTCATTGCACATGAGCTCTTAGATGTATTTTTTCAATTTTGTCCATAAAATTGTTGTTTGTGTTTGTAATTATTCTTCTAGTATTACATGTATATTTTACTATTCTCTTTTGTGCTTCACTTCATTAAAACCACTGCACTTTTTACGCTTTGCTTGAAGCTCCATTATACCTTTATGTTCTTCCTTTCATTTATCACGTTGATAACACTGCTAGTTTATTGATTAAACTGTAGGATTGGCTTAAACCTTTTGTATGAAAGCATTTACTGAGAGAGGAAACCCTTGTTTCATGTAGCTATTAGCCTTTCCTAATGTTGGCATGTACGCACTTAAGTTTGGTCTCCCTGTTAGTAAGCGGATTTATGGTTATTCTCAGAATTGTGTTACTCCATTTGATTTCAGCCTGATTGGTTTCTTATTATATTATGTAGGTCTACCTGGTGTTTTGTGGGTCTTGCCAGATTCATATCTGGATGTCCCCAACAAGGATTATGGAGGTTTGTTTGCTGGAAACCTGGGTTTTTGTGCCATTCTGATTCTTCTGTCACTTGTAGCATGCTTGTTAACTCATCACTTGTTTACTGTTTCCACTCATTGATGTTTAGGGGATCTGTTCGTAGACGGAAAAGTCATCCATAGGCCACAATATAGATTTAATCAAAATCAAGGTTCTAGACCCAGGCCTCGACCTCGTTATGACAGGCGCCGGGAGACGATGCAAGTAGAAAGAAGAGAACCGATACAAAGAGGAGCCTGGACACCCAATCAGCAACCTCCTGCACAACCAGTGTCAATCGAAGGCCAGAATTTCTCTCATGGAACTGGAGGAGGTCCAGCAGGATCTCAGGGAAACAGTGGTTGAAGCTTCTATGCCAATTGTTAAACGCTAAAATCTGTAGTAATGGGACTAGGCCTCATAAATTGTTCGTTTCATGAGTTCTGCACTGTGTTGTTCTGAACTTAGCGTAAGGGCAAATTTTCCAAATGATTGTAATGTGAATATTTTCCCTGTTCACATGAAGAGCATTAATATAGTAGGAGATGAATCTTCTTCTCTAATTTGGCTTTGGACAAGTGTTTGCAGATTTTAGTGTTGTAAAGTAGTAATTCAAAACGTTATCAATCCGGAAATCCCTTACTTCTGTGCAGTGGTAATTTGGGTTTTAAGATGTAGCCTAGTGGTGATTGAAGTAGGAGAACTATCAAGTTTAATTCCAGCGGAGGTAAATAGGTGAGGTGATTATTTCTCATCTGCACAAGTGGTTCAACAAAATTAGTGTTTTAAAGCCAAGCCTTGATTATAGGCCTTAAATTGTTTTTGAACAAAAACTTCGTATATTTTTTTATTTGAAGTTTATTTATCTAGCTTTTTGAAATGTAAAGTTAAGTAATAATTTTGTATATAATCATTTTCTTCTAATAAAATTTTTCAATTAATAATATGTATAGATAATTTATCTTGAGACATTGTTGATCTTAAGTAAGATTTTATCAATTCTAATTTTTTTTAAAATTCTTTTCGTATATGCAACTAGTATAAAAACTGTTAATATTATTCTATAAGCAATATATGTATTTGAAAAGGAATCAAGTCCTCTTATATGATTAAGTATCGAATTATCATTTAGAGTATTATCTTCTAACTATACTATTTTTCTTAACAGTTTTAATTTGAAAAATAAGTCTAAATCGTCAATATCAATTGACTATTATGTTTTAAGGAACTCACGAGGTTCTCGCAATATTTTGACCCCTAAATAGAAAATCAAAATTATTTTCATATGCTTCGAATTATTCAAATAATTAAAAGTTTCTTTTCATTTTATTAAAAAATATACTTTTTTACTTTAAAATACTTAATTTTTTGAAAAAAATAATAATTCATTAACCTACTACTAGCAAAAAATAAGACCTGCAAAATTATGGAGCCTAAAGCCTTTGCTTTACTTGTCTTACCCTAAGCCCGGTACTGTTCATCTACCTAAGTATTAATGGATTAAGTTACTCAATACATGTACCGATAAGACGTAATAGGTACCTGATTATATTATCGAAGGACGAACGCCACCATCATATTGTGTTATTAGAGGCACGCAAGTGCTATATTATCTTGTTTGGCTAAGCTTATGAGAAATTATATTATTAGAATATATTTTATAGAAAAAGGTACAAGTAGCTGAAATGTGCGCACGCACCTCCTCCTCTTGGCTTGTCGAGGGGCATCTCATCTTCTTACTTTTATTATTGAGCAAGAAACATGAGATTATATTTTTTTTCTCCCATGTTGTCCTTGTCAAGAGTTTTGACTGTGCAAGGTAGTGTCACAGGCATAAAAATCAAGGTATTTAAAACTTATTGTGAATTCAGACATTAATTTTTCTATTTATAAAAAAGTTATATATTGTTAACTACTGACAAGCTACAATAAATGACAATAATACCTAAATAAAAATATTCTCAAACTGACTCTTTGAGGCTCTCTATAAAAGCAATCCGACTCAGAAAAAGAACAATCCGTAATTGTGTTTAGAATAAGAGGGTAAAAATATTTAATTTTCGTCTCAATTCGGACATCAATTTCACAGATTATTAGAAAATAAAATTTATGTAGTTAAGTACTATGGATACAATCCTACAAATTAGGCCGCTTGTTTTTTAGTAACTGGTTTACTCTTATTTTCTGGTGACTAATAATTTGGTTGTAAGATATCTTGAAAGTTCTGGTTGGTTAAAATACTTTGGGGGTGGTTTTTTGCTTTTTCTTTTATTTTTGTTGTTTTTTGCCAACTAGTTTTGACAATTCATGACAGCAAAAATGTTCTAATTAATGAATAATGATTGATTAATGAGACGACTATGAGACTTATGGCGTCCTGTTGGATCTAAGATCAAAGATGATGGAGCAGAAAAAAAAATATAAAAATGGAAAAGAAGCACCATTATTTTACCTAATTTATTAACAATTTATTAATTATTTCATAACAAATTTGTATTGCAGAAAATAATCCAATAAACTAATAAACAATCATCTAATGATCATTTATCTAAACAAAAAAGGGGTTCATAGTCCAAGCAAGTTCTATCAGGTTAAATTATAATCCATCCGTTTCACTTTGTTTGACACTATTTTTTATTAATTCGTTCCAAAAGTATTATCACATTCCTATATTTCCTTAATGAGAAGTATTTATAATCAATAAATAAATTGACAGATTTAAAATTACAAGTTTAAAAAGATTTATAGCCATACAATGTTATGGCTCATTTAAGATCACACAGACAAACAAATTGAAACGAATGAAACAGTGAACAAAGAGTTATTTGTATTTGTATTGATGAAAGATGCAAGTAGATTGTGAGAAAAATAAAAATAGATGGTAAAATGATCGAAGAAAGCACAAACTTATTATTATTATTATTATTATTATTATTATTATTATTATTATTATTATTATTATTAATAATAATAATAATAATAATAATAATACAACTGCTAATGACTTTGAGTAGGATCATTTCCCGAAATAATGTACGTATAACAAAAAAAAATTAATTATCAAATTACTCAAATAAATAAATAAGATTATCATATAATTTCTCAATCAAACAAAATAATATATCAAAAAATATCTTTTGAATTTCTCATATTTCTAATATTAAACTCTTCATTTGAAACGAAACCAATTTTGAGGAGACAGTCAAATGGTTAATAGGTCACAATTTGAAAAAGTATTACTCCTACAAAAACTTGATCCTTCGACTTGTTTATTATGAAAATAAAAAATTTTAAAACAAAATCTAAAATAACTCTCCGGGCAATATAAAATAATTAAATTCTGTGTTCCCTTAATTACCCAACATTATCGGGCATTTCCTCTTCTTCCATCTCCACCGTGTCGGTTCATTCTCCGATCTGAGCTCCGATTATCATATCGCCGGAGCTTCACGTTAGCATACAGCTGAATTATCATTGTTTATCTTATTTGTAATTTCGTTATCATTATCAGGTACGTTTCAAAAGTTAAATTCAGATCTCATTCTTTTTCATTATCATAGTTCCCGATCTGTAGAGTAAAAAAATATGAATTCAAATTATGGGAAATCAGGTAATAGTTTCGATTTTGATATGGGTTTGAACTCGGGTCGGTCTCGATCTAGTCTGAACGATCAGAAGAATAAAACGTCGTCGTATTCGTCATCATCATCATCATCATCCTATACATATTCATCAAAACCAAATTCTGGATCTTCATGGACTCAGCCCAACAAATCAACATGGACTCACCAACCAGTCGGGTCATTATCCGGCCCAAATTCAATGGTCGGTGACATATTTGGGAAGAGTTGGGGATCATCTTCTGCTGCTCCTTCAAGCACTAGCAATGTAACCCCAACTATTGGGATTGCTAACAAAAACCCTAATTTGTTTGGTGATTTGGTGAGCTCAGCATTAGGAGGAGGAAATAAGAGTAATAGCAATGTCCCTCTGAAAAGTGCTGCCCCAACTGCTAATAAGAGCACGTTCTCGATGGGTGGTATGGCTGATAATTTGCCGAAGAGTGGCAATTCCGCGAAAACTGGTAGTAGCTGGGGTAATGCTGGTGGTTATAATGCTAATAGTTATAGTGGCAGTGTGAATTTGAGTGGTGGTAATAGTAAAAGCCCTAATCTTGGAGGTCCGTCTTTGAAAAATATGGGCGGAAGTGGAGTTGGTGGAGGGATGGGTGTTAGTAAGGACCCATTTGGTTCGTTGGTTGATTTTTCGTCTAAGCCCGGCGGTTCTAATATGAAGTCGGGTAGTAAAGAAACTAATAAGAATAGTTCAGGGGATGATGTGTTTGGGGATTTCCAGAATGCTAAGAAAACAGGTGGGTCAGGATTTCAATCGGACCCGTTTCCAACAAATAATGTTAATGCTTCAACAGGGTCGAATTCAAGTGGCGCTTATTCCAAAGTCGATGATTTTGGATTCACTAATACTCAGAGTCAACCGTCTGCTACTCAGTCTTCAGGTGTTGGTGATTTTGGATTCACTAATACTCAGAGTCAACCATCTGCTACTCAGTCTTCGGGTGTTGGTGATTTTGATTCATTGTTCTCATCAACTACTGCTTCATCCGGGGGAGCCACTGGAGGGGGGAGTGGGAACCAGCAGTTTACAGGGGGTGATGATTGGGGGTTTGAATCGGAGTTTGTGGGTGCTGATGATAGCAGTGGGACAACTGAACTTGAAGGACTTCCACCACCACCTGCTGGTGTCAGTGCTTCCGCGGCCAAGAACAAGGGAATGGATAATCACAAGCAGGGACAATATGCTGATGCCATAAAATGGTTGTCATGGGCAGTCATTCTTCTTGAGAAAGCTGGCGATGGGTCTGGTGCAATGGAGGTTCTATCAAGTAGGGCTTCATGTTACAAAGAAGTAGGAGAATACAAGAAGGCTGTGGCTGACTGTACGAAGGTATGATCATTAACTATGCTTTTTTAGTGGAGCTAAGACCTTTATGTTCTTTTAGATGTTAATTTATGGTCATTTATTTTAATGCGCTGTTGATGGTATTTTTTGGAAGTTTTTGCACCTCATTTTTTATAATACTACTTAGAAAAGTATTTACAGACTTCTGCTTGCACTGGAAGCTATAAAAAATAAGGTTCCCTGTAATCCTAGTTCCAGAAGAGTAGTGGCTCATTTACTCAATTTAACATGTAGGGGAAAGTGGTATATACTAAAAGTACTCATCAGTAGGTACATGCCCCATATTTTCTTTTGTAAAGCTGTGTACAACTTGACTGAATTTCAATGAAAGAAAAGGTGACAAACTGACATAAACAATGCTCCATTCCTATTTTGTACATTTCACACGCTCTTTTGATCTTTTGTGATATAATCTTGGCTCGTCGGGTATCTGCGTCGCACATGACATCTTATGACACTAATAAAGTTACAGCCATTATGTAGACGTGCTTCATGTCAGGGAAGGCAACAAAGTTCAGTTCATGAGACCGCAACGCAGCAGAGTGGAGCAGCCGCGACACAAAGTTCCTTACCGAGCCTGGCTAGGAGTAGAAATAGGTGCTAAGTTCAATACATTTTCTTTAATGAATATCATTAGAAAACAAACTATTGTTAAAGACAGTAGGAAAGAAGAATATGATATACCCCAACAATTAGATTTACTTAATAAATGCTAAATCATTTTCAGATAATAATCTAAATGTAGCATGATCACTATCTACTGTGATAGTCTCTTCAGTAGTTTCAACTACTTGTTTTAAACCTAATTTCTCAAAAGGTACCTAATTGGTATATATTAATTATGTTGGATTCTAGGAATCGTCCATTTATTAAGTAAATCTAATTGTTGGGGCATATCATATTCTTCTTTCCTACTGTTTTTTACAGTAGGTTGTTTCCTAATGATATTCATTAGAGAAAATGTGTTGAACTTAGCACCTATTTCTATTTCTAGCCAGGCTCTGATACCATCTTTTCACCGGATCGCTACAACGGTACTACAGGAAAGGTTTTACAAAGACACCAGCCCTGTCAAGTATACCCTAAACCACGGTCCTTCCCATGACTCTTTCAACGCCCACCCGGCTAACACGAGTCTTACAAGGACCACCGGTTATGTTGCCATAGCCAGGGTTTACTGCCTGGACTGTTAAACTGCCTGGGCTCTACAGTCTCAGCCTTAGAACCGTTAGTTGATACAGTATAAAACTAGTAACAAAGCATGTTAAAAGTAGTTTAGTGTGCCTAAGCTCAACACAACACTATTTAGCCTATCATTTAGGCTGAATGAATATTCATAAAATAATTAATATAAAAAATAAATACCTAAGACTGCCGATGTTGTGGCCAATCGACATTTTTGATATTTTATTTCAAAAGAAATATATATACAAGATAGTTTTTACAGAGGGATTCTAGAGACAAAATTTAGGAATGAAAATATTGGCTGAAGCCTACCTCTAACTATGAATTCACATCCTTATATAATGGATCCTTAACAAAACTGACAAAATAAAATGGCCGACAATGTGGCCAACAAGATAAAAAGCTAAAAAGAATTTTACTTTTACAAAGCATATAAAAACAGACTACTTTATAAAAGTTATTCCCTTCATTATTAGTGAGGGGGTCCTTCTGTGACATTATTTAGTTGTTGGGACCGGCTGCTATGACCTCTGATCTATATTATTGAGGTTGCTGGGGTCCTTTGTTACTTCATAATTGTTTTTCCTTTATCGTTTTTTGGTGTAGAAGATTCTTCTACTCCTTCCTTGAATTTTTTCAGAAATTCGTCAATCTCATCTAAATTAACCTGTTCTTATTGGCTTCCTTGGGCCTGTCCTGCCATATAGGTTTCTTCATCTGTGGTATTACTTGTTGATGTCATTGACACGTCATCTGACATTTCAACTTCAAAATTTCTTACCAAATCCCTTTTTATTTCTTCAAAATAAGAAGCAATAATTTCCTTCTTAGAAACAACTCCTTTTTTTCATTTGAAGCCTTCTAGTAACCTGCTGAAATGGGCTTAATTCTTCCACTTTGACATTTGTCATTTCCTGTTTGCTATAAGCTTCAATCTTCTTGTCGATATCTTTAATGATTTCTTGACCATAAATTTTTCCTTGCTAGTCTTTTTGGAGTAATTTACTCCAAAATTTTGTATAAAAAATTCTGTTTAAGCATGAGAATCTTTCCATGGTTTGATTTACCTCTACATCCCATTTCATAATCCACGGGATGGAGAATTCTATAAAGAAATACATTGTTGCTATACCATCGACAAAGACATTATCCTTTTGCAAGGTAATAATCTTGGGAGATATATCTACCCATTGAGTATATAAACTTTTAAAAAGTGGTGGAAGTATTTTCAAAGATGGACAATATGATATCCACCATTTGCAGAACCAATTTGGGATCTGTTGTTCAAACAAGCTGAAACATAATTTTATGAACTAAGAGTGTTTCCTATTAGGGTTCTCATATAGTATAGTTTTATTAAAACTTTCACTATAATCCCAGTAATTGAATTTTACCGAGACTTTCTGTTCTGGATGAGTATATTCCCTCTCCTTTAGCGTACTAATTCCCCATTCATCTGAGACTAATACCTTTTTTATAATGATTTTAAAGAAATTATAAATTCTTTGTATTTGCTGGATAAAAATGCTGAATTTCAGCTGAACCAGTAGATGAGAGAATTAACTTATAATTCATTATGTATTTGTATGCAGTAGTAGCATATGATGTTGTATCAAAATACCTGGTCATGATTTGCCTGGGGTTATCCTTCCATTTTAGGTCGGATTGTTCCGAGAGAATTATTTACTCTTTTCTTTCTTTCTGGTTATAAACCTTAATGTTATCATGACTATCATCTGTCAAAGCTGAAGAATATGATGGAGGATTGTTATCTATGTCAAATCTAAAAATTCTTTGTACATCGGGTGGTCTGTATTAAGACCAGATGTTCCTGTTATATTGGCAGTTATTAGCTGCTGATTTCCTATTTGGGCTAGGATATTTCCTCTGCCATAGGAAGGTTCTGATTTCCTTCCTAGCTGGTTTCATATCCTGTTATTACAAAAATAGAGAGATTATTAACTCAAGAATTCTCTAGTAAGAAAATCAGGGAGACTATTGTCAGACCCTTTTTTATAAATTATTTCAAAATCAAATGGTACTAATAAAGCTTGCCATCTTGCAAACATCTGTTTAGAAACATCATGCTTGCAATCTTTATTAAAGATAAATCTTGTTGCTTGGCAATAGGTTTTTATTAAAACTTCTTATTATATAAATCGGTCTGGAATTTCAATACACATTTTACTATAGCAAGGATTTCCTTAGCTACAGTAGCATAATTTCTTTGGGAATTATTCTATTTTCCCAAATAGAATTGAACAAGATATTCTTGTTCGTCAGTTGGAGAACATTGTTTTAATATTCCACCAAATCCAATATCTGAGGCATCAGTTTCAACTACTTTTGCCCAACTTGGATTAGCAAGTGTAAGACACGGAAGGTTATTAACCTTCTGCTTAATGCGTTTCACTGAATTACTATGATCATTAGTCTATGCTTTAGGATTCTTCTTTAATCTATCATAAAGAATTGAAGTATCCTTAGCCAAATCCTTTATAAAAGGAGAAATATAATTTAAGCTTCCTAAAATTTTTTGAAGCTGAGTCTTATCTGTAATAACATCAGGAAATTTAGATGCAAACTCAATACTTTTTTGAATAGGGATAATTTTTCCTTTTTCAATAAAATGACCAACAAATTTTACCTTAGTCTAACAAAGAAGCATCTTAGGTTTAGATATTACTAAACCATTTTGTATGACAATCTTTTTAAATAATTCTAAATGTTTAAAATGCATATCCAATTTTTTTGAAAATACCAAGATATCATCAATATAAACTATTATAAAATTAGTAAATGGTGTGAAAATATCATTCATGATTTTTTGAAATTCAGAAGGAGCATTTTCCAAACCAAATGGCACAACATTCCATTCATATTGTCCCATTGGAACATTAAAAGCAGTTATGTATTTATCAATTTTCAGAAATTTGTATCTGCCAATAACCAGATTTCAAATCAAAATTTGAAAATATAATAGCATCATGCAATCTATCTAATAAATCCTTTTTATTGCGAATTGGATATCTAATCCACTTTAAAACCTTATTAAGGGGCTTATAATTGATAACTATGTGTAAACAAAATTTTTTATACAAAATTCTGGAGTAAATTACTCCAAAAAGACCAGCAAGGAAAAATTTATAGTCAAGAAATCATTGAGGATATCGAGAAGAAGATTGAAGCTTATAGCAAACAGGAAATGACAAATGTCGAAGTGGAAGAATTAAGTCCATTTCAGCAAGTTACTAGAAGGCTTCAAATGAAAAAAGGAGTTATTTCTAAGAAGGAAATTATTGCTTCTTATTTTGAAGAAATAGAAAGTGATTTGGTAAGAAATTTTGAAGTTGAAATGTCAGATGACGTGTCAATGGCATCAATAGGTAATACCACAGATGAAAAAACATGTATGGCAGGAGAGGCCCAAGGAAGCCAACAAGAACAGGTTAATTTAGATAGGATTGAAGAATTTCTGAAAAAATTCAAGGAAGGAGTAGAAGAATTTCTACACCAAAAAACGATAAAGGAAAAACAATTATAAAGTAACAAAGGACCCCAGCAACCTCAATAATATAGATTAAAGGTCGTAGCAGCCGGTCCCAACAACTCAATAATATCACAGAAGGACACCCCTTACTAATAATGGAGGGAATAACTTTTATAAAGTAGTTTGTTTTTATATGCTTTGTAAAAGTAGAATTCTTTTTAGCTTTTTATCTTGTTGGCCACATTGTCGGCCATTTTATTTTGTCAGTTTTGTTAAGGATCCATTATACAAGGATTCGAGTTCATAGTTAGAGGTAGGCTTCAGCCAATATTTTCATTCCTAAGTTTTTAGTCTCTTTAGAATTCCTCTGTAAAAACTATCTTGTATATATATTTCTTTTGAAATAAAATACCAACAAGGTCGATTGGCCACAACCTCGGCAGTCTCGGGTATTTATTTTTTATATTAATTATTTTATGAATATTCATTCAACCTAAATGATAGGCTAAATAGTGTTATGTTGAGCTTAGGCACACTAAGCTACTTTTGACATGTTTTGTTGCTAGTTTTATTATGTATCAACCAACGGTTCTAAGGTTGAAACTGTGGAGTCCAGGCAGTTTAACAGTCCAGACAGTAAACCCTGGTTATGGCAACATAACCGGTGGTCCTTGTAAGCTCGTGTTAGCCGGGTGGGGGTTGAAAGAGTCATGGGAAAGACCGTGGTTTAGGGTATTTTTGACAGGACTGTGGCTTGACAGGGCTGGTGTCTTTGTAAAACCTTTCCTGTAGTACCGTTGTAGCGATGTAGTACCGTTGTAGCGATCCAGTGAAAAGATGGTTTTGAACTAATAATTCAGGTCGATGACCTTGGCATATATAATGTTCCATATTTAGACCATGTCATTTATAGAAACATCAATTTGTTTTTACTGAAACTGAGTAGCACCGATGCCGCTAGGGCTTTGCTCTACTGGTAATAGCGCAGCATGTGTGGGTTAGGTGCGCGGATTCAAACCATACTGCATTAAAAGCCTGTTATTTAAGTGGAGAAGGATAGAGGGATGGGACCATTATTCATAGAGATTCGAACCTTTCCCCAGTGACCCTGGGATTTCTAGGTGATAAAAGAAATGATTAACAGCGGATTATAAGTACCTAGATGGCTAGTCCTAACGATTGAGAAAAATTAGTGAGATTATCATACATGTGATCAACATATATGTAGCAGAATGAATTCAGAAAACGAGCAGCCATAAAAAAATCTTAACATAAAAGGAAGGGGGGGATCTGAGTAAAATGGTTTCTTCCAATCCTAAACCCCAGGATGTGATATTAGGCAATCAAATATAGGACTGTTTGGTCCTGTTGGACTCCCTATAATGGCAGCGAGAGGCTACATTCGACGCCCCCTCCCCCCAAAACCCCCCCACATATTGCCTTTTTATCACAAAAGCGATCCGTGCTAAGTGGAATGTGACTGTGTTTAATTACAATCTACATTTTAGGTTTAACGCACTTTATGCTTCCTGTGAGTTGCTACATTGATCAGCAACTTGCTCTTTCTCAGTTATTGCTAATCAGTATGCATTTCAAAATTGTCTCTAAATAGTGTTAGAGCAATGGTAGTCATAATGATGTTGTTTTATGTTACTTATACTGTTCTAAACTTAACGGAAATGGAACATTTTCCCTGCAGCTTACTGCTTGCTAATAAGGTGTGTATAATATTATTGTTTGATAATTTTACAGTCAAAGCATTTTATAATATTACAAAAAGAGAATTCAGGAAAAGTAACCCGAGAAAGTCTCGGGAAAATAAAATCATAAAAAAGATGAAAGTACTTATGTTTCTCCTAACTGATGCACCGAACCCTTTTTCGCAACCTGTATGTAGGATGCTCTGGCTGATTAGATGCAAAGACTTATGTTTTGCCGGATTATGGCTAGCCAAACTCTTGTGACTTCATTGAATGTGTTATCATGAGAATAAAGACTTATTTGCTGCATTTTGTGGTGCAGGTTCTAGAACAAGATGGCAAGAATGTTTCCGTCCTTGTGCAGCGTGCTCTGTTGTATGAGAGTATGGAGAAGTACAAGCTCGGGGCGGAAGACCTTAGAACTGTTATGAATATTGATCCTGGTAATAGGGTGGCAAGAAGTACCATACATCGCTTGAATAAGATGGCCAGCTAAGAGGTTTTGCCACATTGGTTTCTCCTCAGCTTTTGCGAGCAAGATGATTTGAAAACTACTCCCCGTCATACCAATCCTTGGGAACTTTTACGTATAAATTCTTTCATCTTTTTCTGGTTCTTGGTTTGTTACCTATGTATTTTAATCATAATATTGTTTGCCACTGTGAACTGTCATTTTAATATCTTGAAAATTGCTTTGTACTGGAATCTGAAATACAGCATATTATTGTTTGATGTGTTCTCATGTGTTTGGTCAATTAGTCTTGAGATTAAGGCTTAGTTGAATGATTGATGTGTTTGGAAGGTGTTAAGATTTGGGCTTAATTATGGTTGGAAAATATTTTAACTGTAAGCAAAGCCAAAAATGGAATAGGTCAATACAGTTGTGTAATGACGAAAACTGATTTTCTTTGTCTGGTCGTTGTAACTTGGTTTAAATATTAGAAACGCAAGCAGGTGACAGGTTATTGTTATAATGGTTAAAATCATGCTTTGCTGGAGTTGTCATTAGCAGAAAGAAAAAGATCCTATCTTCAATTATTCTTATTCTTCACTATATATTACTGTTATTTAATGCCACTCTCTTCTATTATTAAAGGTCATTAATATCTTAATCTAATCAAACTTCAGCAAAAGAGCCAACGATTTTATAGTGGTAAAAAAGTTTAATACTTGTGGAACATTCTCGTAACGGTGAAGGTCTAAATATACCATGTACTTTTGAAAATGATCTAAGAATACCCCTCGTTATACTATTGGATTATCTATACCCCTTCAGTCATACTTTGGGTTCAAATATACCTCTCATTTAAACGGAGAGACACGTGTCATCGCCCTGTTAGCCAATTCCAAATATCTCCTAATTAATTTAAAAGACTCATTACCCATACTCGAAAAGTAATTTTCTAAAGCAATTTTTTTTGTGTGTAAAAACTAGAAAAAACAGAAATATTTTTTACTAAAAACTAAAAAATAACGAAAATGTTTTTTTTCCAGTTTTTACAGAAAACTGCTTTAAAAAAAATAAAATATATTTTCTAAAACAATGTTTTTGTAAAAACTGGAAAAAAAAATAAAAAATAATTTTCTAAAGCAATTAAAAACTGGAAAAAACTGAAATTTTTTTAACTGAAAACTGAAAAAATAATATTTATTTTTTCAGTTTTTACAAAAATATTGCTTTAGAAAATTGCTTTTCAGTTTTGTTTTAGTTTTTACAAAAATAAATTGCTTTAGAAATTATTTTTCAGTTTTTTTAAAAAAATTGGAAAAAAATATTTTCGGTTTTTTCAGTTTTTAGGAAAAAAACATTCAGTTTTTTTCAGTTTTTAATTGCTTTAGAAAATTACTTTTTAATTTTTTTTAGTTTTTACAAAAACATTGTTTTAGAACATATTTTTGAGTTTTTTTTAAAGCAGGTTTTTTGTACAAAATGGAAAAAAAATATTTTTCGTTTTTTTTCAATTTTTAGTAAATGTTTTTTTGAGTTTTTTCCATTTTTAACAAAAAAATAATTGTTTTAGAAAATTACTTTTCGGGTATGGGTAATGAGTCTTTTTAATTAATTAGGAGATAATTAGAATTGGCCAACAGGACGATGACACGTGTCCCTCTGTTTAAATGAGGGGTATATTTGAACCCAAAGTATGACTACAGGGGTATAGATAACACAATAATATAATAAGGGGTATTCTTAGATCATTTTAAAAAGTATAGGGTATCGTAATAAACAAAGGAAGCAACAATTCTGCACAAGTGAATTCTTTTGTATGGGATAGTCAATAGAGGCTAGTTTAAGCCTTACATCTCTTCGTAAACTCATACTCCTCCGTTTCAATTTATGTTAACCTATTTTTTTTTTTAGTACTTACAAAAAAGAATGAACTCTTTCCTTATTTGAAAACAATTTACCTTTATGCAATGATTTATAGCTACACAAACTATATGTGCCTCATTTTGCACCACAAATTCAAAAGTCTTTCCTCTTTTTTTAAACTCCGTGTCTAGTTAAATAGGTTCACATAAATTGAAACGGAAGAAGTATATAAGTGTAATACAACTTTCAACTTTGTTTTGAGGGTCAGCAAATACACAAGCGGCTACCATTTTTTGCGTAGTCTCCTTTTTTTTTTTGAGTTTCTCATCCGGTATTCGGTACCCGTATTGGAGTCCGACTATATCCAAATTCGTACCGCATAGGGCCTCATTCGGGGGAAGCGCTCCATACCAAGGAATTTTTTTATACTCAGGGCTCGAACTCGAAATTTCTAGTTAAGGAAAAAGCAGCTCCATCCGTTACACCACATCCTTTGGTAGTCATTTTTGGGGAGTTAAATAGTGAACACTGGGGGAATGAAATATGATAGGCATTTTAGTTATAGAAAAGAACAAGATTGAGAAACCTCCATCAAATGAAGACAACATAGATGAGGGAAGCAAAGTCACGTTTTGTGAGAGAAAGATAATTGAGTTTTGGCCTGTTTCTCAGCAAGAAGCAGTAAGCTACTTACTTTTTAGCCCTAAATTTTTGCTTCCCAACAGAGAGTGGCTCTGTGCTCTTGCTGTTTGTTTGGTCACTTCTTCTGAGTGACGCCTTTTATTATTCTCAGCTTTCTGTCCTCTTTTGGCACATTCACTCTTTTCAGTTACGTTTCTTTTCTTCAACTGATTCATCATCCCCTTTCTTCTTTCTCCAATCACATTTTCAACTTGTGATATTAGTAGCCACAGTCTCTCTCCTCTCTTCACTTCTACTTCCTTTTTTGTTTTTTCCACATATTGTCCCGTACCTAATTTGGAGCACCGATTAATTTGAAGTCGCACTATGTAAAGCCAATTAAAGGAGAAAGCGCTTCTGTTACGATCTGAAATTTTCTACCGACGGGATCGTAATGGCGCATAACATTTCACTTGCTAGGCAAGCCAACGTTAAAAAATTATTAAACCAATTCCTTATTTCTATTTAGTAAATAACAATAATTAACTAAAATAAAATATAATAAGTACGAAATATTGTAAAACTGTATTAATTACTACCACCCGGATCTGGAATCACAATTCACGAGCATTCTAGAATTTACTACAAGTAATGGTCTCAAGAAATACAATAGTCTGAATGAAAGAAATAGTAGAACAGAAAAGATAGACGGGGACTTCAAGGTTTGTGAACGCCGACAGATCTACCTTGAGTCTCCGGACAACGGACCAATAGCAAAAATCTCGATCAACCTGAGCCGGTATCAAAATCTGCACAGAAAGTGCAGAATGCAATATCAGTACAACCGACCCCATATACTGGTAAGTGTCGAGCCTAACCTCGACGAAATAGTGACGAGGCTAAGGCAAGACACCTACAAATCAACCTGTACAATTTAACAGTGTATATACAAATAACAGAAATGAAGAACTAAACAGGAAATGCCGGGAGGGAAACATACTGAGGGGGATACAAGATAAAGAACTACAACAAAATAATCATCGGAGCAGTCAATATACCATGAATCAACAGGAATAGTGAATACAGTAAGGAAAATGCACGGCATCACCCTTCGTACATTAACTCTCAAATCATGGCACGACATCATCCTTCGTGTATTAACACTCACAATATGACACGGCATCATCCTTCGTGCATTAACACTCACAATATGGCACGACATCACCCTTCGTGCATTAACACTCTCCCTTACCATAATGCAATGCATAAATATCAACATGGAAATAGAATAACAAGTACAAACCTTACTTCATCATTTGGTTCCATAACATCAATCTCAACTTTGAAATAAAAACTCAATTATCACCAGAAAATCTGTAAATATGATAAGAACGATAAATTGAACAACACTAGTATAACACATCGCAATTAGGCATAGGAATGAGACAATATAAGAAAAACTGAGAAACATAGAAAACAAGTAAATTGGCGGCGCATAAGTACTCGTCACCTCACATATATGCCGCTCACATGAATTTCACTTAGCAAGTAATCTAAGGTTCCTAATTCCCTCAAGTCAGGGTTAGACACAACACTTACCTCGCTCCGAAGGCCACTTAATTCTCAATCATAGCTTTTCCTTTGAAATTCACCTCCAAACCACTCTTATCTATTCAAAAATGACTCAATAATATCAAATATTGCTTAAGAATCAATTATATTACATAAATTACATTTTCCCAAATGTTTCTCCAAGAAGTCGAAAAATTAACCCCGGGCCCGCTTGGTCAAAGCCGAGGTTCGGACAAAAATCCTTTTACCCATTCACCCCCGAGCACGAATATGTAATTAGTTTTAGAATCCGACCTCAAATTGAGGTCTAAATCCTCAAATTTCAAAATTCCTAAGTTCTACCCAAAAATCCTAATTTCACCATAAAAATTCTAGATTTTAGGTTGAAATCTTGTTATAAGATGTAAAAGATTGAAAGAAAAGAGTTAGGAATCACTTACCTATGATTTGGGGAAGATTTGGTCTTTGGAAAATCGCTTCTTAAGGTTTAGGGTTTTGAAAATATGAAAAATGGATGAAAAATCCTGTCTAAATCCCTTTTACTCAGTTGCAGGTGTCGCAATTGCGACCTGAGCTTCGCAAATGCGAAGGAACACTCGCAATTGCGATGCCCTTCATAGTCCTGCTGCCTTCACAAATGCGAGGAAAGTGTCGCATTTGCGACCACTGAACCTCGCCAATACGAGTAAATGTTCGCATTTGCGAACTTGCCCTTCCCAGACTTCCTTCGCAATTGCGAAGGTAACCTCGCAAATGCGAGAATTGCTGGCCCAGGCTTCTGATCGCAATTGTAATGAAAGCCTCACAGTTGTGGACCCTGTTATGTTCGCATTTGCGATGCCTGATCTCGCAATTGCGAGATCAGAGGCCTGCAACAGGTTCAGTTATACCAGAAAAAAATTTTAAGTTCAAAATATCCAGTGGCCTATCCGAAACTCACCCGAGCCCTCGGGGCTCCAAACCAAACATGCACACAAGTCTAAAAATATCATACGAACTTGCTCGCGCGATCAAATCACCAAAATAACACCTAGAACTACGAATTTAGCACCAAATCAAACGAAATTCTCAAGAATACTTTAAAATTCATATCTTCTTAACTAGACGTCTGAATCACGTCAAATCAACTCCGTTTCTCACCAAATTTTACAGACAAGTCTTAAATATCATAATGAACCTGTACCAGGCTCCGGAACCAAAATACGGACCCGATACTAACAAATGCCAAATATCAATCAATTCTTAAAAACAAATAATTTCCAAACTTTTAATTTTCATCAAAAATTCATAACTCAAGCTAGGGACCTCCGAATTCAATTCCGGGCATACGCCGAGCTCCCATAATTTGATACGGACCTACCGGGACCATCAAAGTATGGATCCGGGCCCATTTACCAAAAATATTGATCGAAATCAACTAAAATCAACTTTTAAGGTAAAAATTCTTATTTTCATTAGTTTTTAACATAAAAGCTTTCCGGAAACCTACCCGGGCTGCGTACGCAAATAGAGGAGGGTAAAAATAAGTTTTTCAAGGCTTAAGAGCGCAGATTTGAGTTCTAAAATATAAGATGACCTTTTGGGTCATCACATTCTCCACCTCTAAAATAATCATTCGTCCTCGAACAGACATAGAAAAGTACCTGGGCTGGTGAAAAGGTGGGGATATCTACTCTGCATATCAGACTCGGACTCCCAAGTAGCTGCCTTAATAGGCTGACCTCTCCACTGTACTCGAACTGAAAGGTAACTCTTTGATCTCAACTGGCGTACTTGCCAGGCTAGAATTGCCACCGGCTCCTCCTCGTAAATCAAATCCTTATCCAACTGGACAGAGCTGAAATCTAACACGTGGGACGTGTCACCATGATATTTTTGAAGCATAGACACATGGAATACCAGATGAACTGAGGATAACCCCGGAGGCAATGCAAGTCTATAAGCTACCTCCCCCAACTAGGGCTCAACTTTCCCTTATTCCCAAATCTTATAACAACCTTCATGGGCGATACCCGAAGCAATATTCTTTCTCCAACCATGAATGCAATATCACGAACTTTACGGTCGGCATAACTCTTTTGCCTAGACTAAGCTGTGCGAAGTCGATCATGAATAATCTTGACCTTACCCAAGGCATCTTGTACCAAATAGGTGCCCAATAACCGAGCCTATCCCGGTTCAAACTAGCCAACTGGCGAACGACATCGCCTTTCGTATAATGCCTCATATAGAGCCATCTGAATGCTCGACTGGTAGCTATTATTATAAGAAAACTCCGCAAGTGGCAAGAACTGATCCCAAGAACCTCCAAAGTTTATAACACAAGCGCGAAGCATATCTTCCAATATATGTCTGGTGCGCTCTGATTGTCCTTCCGTCTGAGGATGGAATGTTGTGATCAACTCAACCTGCATACCGAACTCATGTTGTACTGACCTCCAGAATTTCGAGGTAAACTTCATACCTCGATCATAAATGATAGACACGGGCACACCGTGAAGACGGACGATCTCACGAATATAAATCTCTGCTAACTGTTTCGAAGAATAGGTAACTGTCACAGGAATGAAGTGCGCTGACTTAGTCATCCTGTCCACAATAACCCAAACTGCATCGAACTTTCTTTGAGTCCGTGGGAGTCCAACAACAAAATCCATAGTGATACGCTCCCACTTCCACTCAGGAATATCTAACCTCTGAAGTAAGCCGCCAGGTCTCTGATGCTCACACTTTAACTGCTGACAATTTAGGCACCGAGCTACATAGGCAACTATGTCCGTATTCATTCGCCTCCACCAATAATGCTGCCTCAAGTCCTGATACATCTTGGCCGCGCCCGGATGAATAGAATACCGGGAACTGCGGGACTCCTCAAGGATCAACTCACGAAGTCCATCCACATTACGCACACAAATACGACCCTGCATCCTTAAAACTCCGTCATCTCCAACAATAAACTGCTTGCCATCATCGTGCCGCACTGTGTCTCTAAGGACAAGTAAATGAGGATCGTCATCCTGCCAATCTCTGATGCGCTCAAACAAAGAAGACCGAGCAACTGTACAAGCTAGAACACGGCTGGGCTTAGAAACATCTAATCTCACGAATTGGTTGGCCAAGGCCTGAACATCCAATGCAAGTGGTCTCTCACCAATTGGGATATATGCAAGGCTACCCATACTGACTGGCTTTCTACTCAAAGCAACGGCCACCACATTGGCCTTCCCAGGATGATACAATATGGTGATATCATAGTCTTTCAATAGCTCCAGCTACCTCCTCTGCCTCAAATTGAGTTCCTTCTGCTTGAACAAATACTGCAAGCTCCGATGATTATTGAATACCTCACATGGCACGCCGTAAAGATAGTGCCTCCAAATCTTTAGCGCGTGAACAATGGCTGCCAGCTCTAGATCATGAATAGGGTAATTCTTCTCGTGAACCTTCAGCTCCCGCGAAGCATATGTAATAACCTTGCCACTCTGCATCAATACCGCACCCAGACCAATACGGGATGCGTCACAATATACTGTATAAGATCCTGAACCTGTGGGTAACACCAATACCGGTGCCGTAGTCAAAGCAGTCTTGAGCTTCTGAAAGCTTGCTTCACACTCGTCCGACCACCTGAACGGGGCACCCTTCCGGGTCAATCTGGTCAACGGGGCTGCTATGGATGAAAACCCCTCCACAAATCGACAGTAATAGCCCGCCAAACCCAGGAAACTACGGATCTTTTTAGCTGATGTGGGTCTAGGGCAGTTCTGGACTGCCTCAATCTTCTTAGGATCTACTTGAATACCCTTTGCTGATACAACATGACCCAAGAAAGCAACTGAACTCAAACAAAACTCGTATTTTGAGAACTTAGCATATAACTGGATGTCTTTCAGAGTCTGAAGAACGATCCGAAGGTGCTGCTCATGCTCCTCTCGACTGTGGGAGTAGATCAAGATATCATCAATAAACACAACCACAAAGCAATCCAAGTAGGGTTTGAACACCCGGTTCATCAAATCCATGAATGCTGTTGGGGCATTTGTCAGCGCAAATGATATCACTAGAAATTCATAATGCCCATACCGAGTCCAAAAAGTTGTCTTAGGAATATCGGATGCCCTAATCCTCAACTAATGGTAGCCAGATCTCAAATCAATCTTTGAAAACACCTTGGCACCCTGAAGCTGATCAAATAAGTCATCAATCCTTGGCAATGGATACTTGTTCTTGATGGTGACTTTGTTCAACTGCCGATAATCTATACACATCCTCATCGATCCATCTTTCTTCTTCACAAACAACACAGGTGCACCCCATGGCTAGACACTAGGTCTTATGAACCCTTATCAAGTAAATCTTGCAACTGCTCCTTCAACTCTTTCAACTCTGGCGGGGCCATGCGATATGGCGGAATGGAAATAGGTTGAGTGCCCTGAGCCAAATCAATGCAGAAATCAATATCCCTGTCGGGTGGCATCCCCGGCAGATCTGCAGGAAATACCTCTGGAAACTCACGAACAACCGACACCGAATCTATGGAAGGAACCTCCGCACTAGAATCACGGACATAAGCCAAATAAGATAGACACCCCTTCTCGACCATATGTCGAGCCTTCACATAAGAGATAACACTGCTGGCAGAATGGCCAAAATTCCCTCTCCATTCTAATCGAGGCAACCCCTGCAAGGCTAAGGTCACCGTCTTGGCGTGACAATCTTATATAGCATGATAAGGTGACAGCCAATCCATACCCAGTATGACATCAAAATCAACCATGTCGAGAAGTAGAAGATCTACATGAGTCTCAAGACTCCCAATGGTGACCACACACGAACGATAAATACGATTTACAACAATAGCATCTCCCAGTGGTGTGGACACATACACAGGAGCAATCAAATAATCACGGGGAATAACCAAATAGGAAGCAAAATAGGATGACACATAGGAGTAAGTAGATCCCGGATTAAACAGAATTGAAGCATCTCTACTGCAAACTGAAACAGTACTTGTGATAACAACGTCAGATGACTCAGCCTCAGGCCTGGCTGGGAAAGCATAACACCGTGGTTGGGGCCCATCACCCTGAACTACGTCCCTAGGACGGCCTCTAACTGGCTGGTCTCCACCTCTAACGGCCTGACCTCTACCTCTAACAGTCTGGCCTCTACCTCTGGATGCATGACCCCTGCCTCTGGCTGGTTGAGCAGGTGGTGCAGTAACTGGTGTCGGGACCATGGCATGCGAACTCTGATGCTGTGAGCCCGTTGCTCGAAGGCAAAATCTAGCAATGTGTCTCGGATCACCACAAGTATAACATAACTTCGGCTGCTGTGACTGCTGAACCTGAAGCTGACCCTGTCGGCCTGAATAACCACCCTGATAACTCTAGAGTGGAGGTGCACTAATAGGAGATGGTGGTGCACTGTAGGCTAGCTGGTCGGAATAATGCATCTAAGGGCCGCGACCACCTGAGGCACCGTGGGATGCCTGAAGTGCTGAATGAAATGGCCTGGGAGGATGGCCTCTACCAAAAGTACTCCTGCCTCTAGATGAGGCACCACTGAACTCACCGGAATGATGAGGTCTCTTGTTAGACCCCTGACCTCCCTGAGTAAGAACCATTTTGACTCGTCTGGTGATATTAGCAGTCGCCTGAAAAGAAATCTCACTCCCAGTCTCCTTAGCCATCTGCAATCTGATAGGCTGAGCAAGTCCATCAATAAACCTCCTCACCCTCTCTCTCTCGGTGGGAAGCAGAAGAATGGCATGATAGGCCAAATCCACAAAATGGGTCTCATACTGAGTAACAGTCATACTGCCCTGCTGGAGACACTCAAACTGACGGCGACACTCCTCTCTCAATGTGATAGGTAGAAACTTCTCTATGAAGAGCTGAGAGAACTGGTCCCAATTAAGAGTAGGCGACCCAGCTGGTCTGGTCAACAAGTAATCTCTCCACCATTTCTTGGCGGAACCAGTCATTTGAAATGCAGCAAAATCGACCCCATTGGTCTCCACTATACCCATGTTCCGTAAAACCTCGTGACAACTGTCAAGATACTCCTGGGGATCCTCTGAAGGAGCACCACTGAAGTGAACAGAAAAGAGCTTGGTACCTGTCCAATCTCCATAAAGCCTCAGAAGACATAGCTGGCCCATCTACGACCTGTGCCGCAATAACCGGCTGAACTAATCCGACTGGCAGAGCTGCTGGAGTCTGATACTGGGGAACTATCTACTCCGGAGCGGGAGTGGTAGGAGTCTGGGCTCCTTCCCCAGCCTGAGAGACTGTTGGTGCCATGGGAAATGCGCTAGTCTAGGCCACACTCTCCATAAGGCCCATCAAACGGACCAAAGCGTCCTGAAGTACTGGGTAGCAATGAACCCGTCAGGAACCTGAGCTGGTCCGGCAGGAACAGTCTGGGCTGGAACCTCCTCGTCAAGCTCTATCTGAGGCTCCACTGATGGGGCTGCTGCTCGGGCCCTAGACTGAGCCCTGCCCCTACCTCGGCCTTTGGCATGGCCTCGGCCTCGACCTCTGCCCCGCATTGGAGCTGTCACTGGAGGCTCTGGTTGCTGCTCAGCTGAGGAAGCGGTACGTGTTCTCACCATCTGCGAGAGAATAAGAGTAGAAGAGTTAAATCAGTATTGGGAAAGCAAAATCGCACGACAGAGAAGAATATAAGTGAAACTTGTTCCAAAACTTCATAGCCTCTGGAAGATAAGAACAGACGTCTCCATACCGATCCTCCAGACTCTACTAAGCTTGCTCGTGAATCGTGAGACCTAGGCAACCTAGTGCTTTGATACCAACAGTCACGACCTAAAATTTCCCACCGACAGGACCGTGATGCCGCCTAACATTTCACTTGCTAGGCAAGCCAACGTTAGAAAATTATTAAACCAATTCCTTATTTCCATTCAGTAAATAATAATAATTAACTAAGATGAAATATAATAAGTACGGAATATTATAAAACTGTATTAATTACTACCACCCGGATCTGGAGTCACAATTCACGAGCATTCTAGAATTTACTACAAGTAATAGTCTGAAGAAATATAACTGTCTAAATGAAAAAAATAGTAGAACAGAAAAGATAGAAGGGGACTTCAACGTCTGTGAACGCCGACAAATCTACCTTGAGTCTTCGGACAGCGGACCAATAGCAAAAATCTCGATCAACCTGAGCCGGTATCAAAATCTGCACAGAAAATACAGAGTGTAGCATCAGTACAACTGACCCCATGTACTGGTAAGTGTCGAGCCTAACCTCGACGAAGTAGTGATGAGGTTAAGGCAAGGCACCTACAAATCAACATGTACAATTTTACAGTGTATATACAAATAACAGAAATGAAGAACTAAACAGGAAATGTCGGGAGGGGAACATACTGAGGGGAATACAAGATAAAGAACTACAACAAAATAATCACCGGAGCAGTCAATATACCATGAATCAACAGGAATAGTGAATACAATAAGGAAAATACACGGCATCACCCTTCGTGCTTTTACTCTCAATCTCACCATAAAATAAATAAAAATGACACGCCATCACCCTTCGTGCATTAACTCTCATATCATGGAACAGCATCATCTTTCGTGCATTAACACTCACAATATGGCACGGCATCACCCTCCGTGCATTAACACTGTCCCTTACCATAATGCAATGCATGAATATCAACAGAGAGATAGAATAACAAGTACAAACCTTACTTCAACATTTGGTTCCATAACATCAATCTCAACTTTGAAATAAAAACTCAATTATTACCAGAAAATCCGTAAACATGATAAGAACGATAAATTAAACAATACTAGTATAACACATCGCAATTAGGCATAGGAATGAGACAATATAAGAAAAACTGAGAAACATGGAAAACAGATAAATTGGCGGTGCATTAGTACTCTCACATATACGCCGCTCACATGAATTTCACTTAGCAAGTAATTTAAGGTTCCTAATTCCTTCAAGTCAGGGTTAGACACAATACATACCTCGCTCCAAAGGCCATTTAATTCTCAATCACAGCTTTTCCTTTGAAATTCACCTCCAAACCACTATAATATATTCAAAAATGACTCAATAATATCAAATATTGCTTAAAATCAATTATATTATATAAATTACATTTTCCCAAATTTTTCTCCAAGAAGTCGAAAAATCGATCTCGGGCCCGCTTGGTCAAAACCGAAGTTCGGACCAAAATTCTTTTACCTATTCATCCCCGAGCCCGAATATGTAATTAGTTTTAGAATCCGACCTCAAATTGAGGTCTAAATCCTCAAATTTCAAAATTCCTAAGTTCTACCCAAAAATCCTAATTTCACCATAACAATTCTAGATTCTAGGTTGAAATCTTGTTATAAGATGTAAAAGATTGAAAGAAAAGAGTTAGGAATCACTTACCTGTGATTTGGGGAAGATTTGGTCTTTGGAAAATCGCCTCTTAAGGTTTAGGGTTTTGAAAATATGAATAATGGATGAAAAATCATGTCTAAGTCCCTTTTACTCAGCTGCAGGTATCGCAATTGCGACCTGAGCTTCGCAAATGTGAAGGAACACTCGCAATTGCGATGCCCTTCACAGTCCCGCTGCCTTCGAAAATGCGAGAAAAGTGTCGCATTTGCGACCACTGAACCTCGCAAATGCGAGTAAATGTTCGCATTTGCGAACCTGCCCTTCTCAGACTCCCTTCGCAATTGCGAAGGTAACCTCGCAAATGCGAGAACTGCTGGCCCAGGCTTCTTATCGCAATTGCGATGAAAGCCTTGCAATTGCAGACCCTGTTATGTTCGCATTTGTGATGCCTGATCCCGTAATTGCGAGATCAGAGGCCTGCAACAGGTTCAGTTATACCAGAAAAAAATTTTAAGTTCAAAACATCCTGTGGCCTATCCGAAACTCACTCGAGCCCTCGTGGCTCCAAACCAAACATGCACACAAGTCTAAAAATATCATACGAACTTGCTCGCGAGATCAAATCGCCAAAATAACACCTAAAACTATGAATTTAGCACCATATCAAATGAAATTCTCAAGAATACTTTAAAATTCATATCTTCTCAACTAGACGTCTGAATCACGTCAAATCAACTCCGTTTCTCACCAAATTTTAGAGACAAGTCTTAAATATCATAATGAACCTGTACCGGACTCCGTAATCAAAATACGGATCCGATACTAACAAATGCCAAATATCAATCAATTCTTAAAAATAAATAATTTTCAGACTTTTAATTTTCATCAAAAATTCATAACTCAAGCTAGGGACCTCCGAATTCAATTCCGGGCATATGCCCAGGTCCCATAATTCGATACGGACCTACCGGGACCGTCAAAGCATGGATCCGGGCCCCTTTAGCAAAAATATTGACTGAAATCTACTAAAATTAACTTTTAAGGCAAAAATTCTTATTTTTATTAGTTTTTAAGATAAAAGCTTTCCGGAAACCTGCCCGGACTGCTCACGCAAATCGAGAAAGGTAAAAATGAGGTATTTAAAGCTTAAAAGCGCAAATTCGAGTTCTAAAACATAAGATGACCTTTTGGGTCATCACAGCTTCCTACCAGGATTTTTTCCTTTCTCAATATTCGAACCCGAGATCTCTGGTTAATGGTGACAAAATTTTATCCATTCCACCACAATCATCGGTGGTTGACCCTACTACTTTCGCTAAATCTAATACTTTAAGTTGCCATTTTGGTGAGATCTTGAAATGTTTCATAAAACTATCTACTTGAATTCTAAATGCAAGAGAGTGAAAAGCTTGAGATTTTTATTTTTCACATAATTAACATGGGAGAGGGTAAGGGCGTACATATGTTGGGTTGGTTGGAATTTTTCAATTATCAAACCAAACCAATGGTGTCTGGTTTTTGAATTTATAAACCAAACCAAACCAACAAAGTCAGGTTTTTCAATCTCGATTTTTCTCGGATTTTTCGGATTTTCGAATTTTTTCCGGTAAAGTCTTCATAGCATATGTAACTTGTGCTATGAATATTTCTTAAGTCCTAGTAAAATACAACTATATAATGTGCTTTCCAAGAAACTAACACAATAATATGAGATAAGTCATAGAATTATACTAAAATATTCAATAACAAAGATAAAATAATAAAATTACACAAAAAAAATATTGCTAATTAATAAGCCATAATGAAAATTAAAATAATCTAAAAATACAATATAGGTCATGCTAAAATAAGTATAGCTAATAACTACTAATATTAATTACATAACTAAGTATTAAAGAAAAAGATAAACTAAGTTATGCATTTTCATTATAAACCAATGTAAAACTAAAATAATTATCCAACACTATCGTCATTCCTATTATTGAATTGAATTTCTTTTGTTAGCATTAGTATGGACTTGAACTTTGTTTGAGTTACTATATTTATGAGCTATAAATTTTATTTACCATTCAGGAATGTTAAGTTTAAACTTGAAATAATACGTTAAAAGATAAAACTGTGAAAAAGTAAAGAAATATTTATAAATTACATTACAATAAATATTTATATGTATAAAATATTTTTAAAATATACTATCGGGTTGGTTTGGTTTCGGTTTGACTTTTTTTAGTTAAAACCAAACCAAACCAATTATGGTCGGGTTTTATTTTCCAATACCAAACCAAATCAAACCAAACTACATCGGGTTTTTTTTTTCTCGATTTGACTCGGATTATCGATTTGGTGCCGTTTATCGGTTTTCTTTGTACACCCCTAGGAGAGGGTATAGGCAAAGCACATGAAATTGAACTCGTAATATGTATTGCTTTAAAAACACCCCACTAATTGGAGCATTAAGGGTAAATTTGAAGAAGGAGAAGAAAAAAATACTCCTAATAAGTTTTTCTACAACTTCAAGTATATTGAAACAAATTCAGTTTATTAAAATGATTAATATTTGGAATTGGATGGAGCATGATATTAACAGTGAAGATATTGTCTAATATTTGAAATTTTAGGCGACAAATTCTCCTGTGTTACTTGTTGATGATTCTTTCTTGCTTTAGTCTAGCTGATAAGATATCTGAGAATCAATACTATATAGGTTGAAAAGGGGATGATAATACATTGAATGATCGATAATATTAATTTGTTTAAGAAATGTATAAATATAAAAATAAAAAGAGATAGATGTCATGAGGAACATCAAATGTAACTAATTTCACATTCCTAGAAAAAGAAAAAATTTACTTTTGCATGCATACATCAAATTTAGTTAATTTAACTTTGAAAAATTAACCTAAATAGCCGACCAGACAACCGTCTAAACTATATGTGTGTGTGTGTGTGTGTGTGTGTATATATATATATATATATATATATATATATATATATACACACACACACATTAGTCCTGGACACGTACGTTACACGTGTATCTCTTGTTAAAATATAAAACTCAAAAATAAAATGTTGTAATGCGGATGCGCGCGCACACACAAAGAAAGAGAGAGAGAGAGAAACATATGATTTTGCGGATCACTGAATCAACCTTGTTAAAATTGTAGCAGTCCTTGTTTTCTTGTTATGGAAAATTTTGTTTCACAAAGAGGACATAAATATTACCAATCGTGTTTGGCAGCCATTTTTATGTTCTATATAAATAAGAATCACATAACTTATGCAGGGCTTTATATATATTATTTATAGTAGTAATATTTGAATCATTTCACCTTCATAAAAATACGCAATTAATATGAATAAATACCCTTAAAGTATGTCTTGTAATTTATCCAAACTGAAATGCTACTGTTAGCTAATTCTCTCATGTGACTATTAGATTACCACTGCACCGCCCAGTTATGTGTAATCCTGGTAATTAAGGAACTGAAATATTGTACATGACATAAAATATATACCATATATTGCATCTTATAAAAATAAAAACAAAGCGTTTTATAGACTTCACAACTAAAATTTTATACTCAGATTAGGATTCTAAAATCACTATTAACATTTCATAATAATCAAGATCCTTTAAAAAAAAATCTTTTTTTGTTTCTTCAAATTAATACAAGATTTGTAAGATGAACTGCTCGGAAAAAGGATTGATTTCAGATATAGTTAAATATTTGAATGGCTGACTAATAAAGTAAAATGATCATAATTACAAGCTAAAAGGGTGGAGGAAAGCATACCCCGGAAACTGTCTTGAGGTTGCTATAATGTAACGATACGGCCGGTCGTTTTGAATATTATAACCCCGTTCCCTCATTTACTGCTCAATTTATGTCTTGCAATTGATTTATGACTTATCAGGTTAGTTGGTTCAGGTCCGGAAGGAACTCGGAGTGAAATGAGATACTTAGTCTCATAATAGAAAATTTAAGTTAGAAAAGTGGATCGGGTATGGATCTATATGTAAACAACCTCGGATTTGAATTTTGATGATTCCAATAGCTCCGTATCGTGATTTTGGGCTTAGGAGTATGTCCGGAATATTATTTGAAAGTCCGTAGAGGAATTAGGCTTGAAATGCCGAAAGTTTAATTTTTTGAGAAGTTTGACCGGGAGGTTGACTTTTTGATATCGGGGTCGGAATCTGATTCTGAAAATTGAAATACCACTGTTATGTCATTTATGACTTGTGTGCAAAATTTGAGGTCAATCGCACATGATTTGATAGGTTCCGTAGTCGTTTGTAGAAATTAGAAATTTCAAAGTTCATTAGGCTTGAATTGGGGTGTAATTCATGATTTTAGCGTTGTTTGAGGTAATTTGAGGGTTCGACTAAGTCCGTATGATATTTTAGGATTTGTTGGTATATTTGGTCGAGGTCCCAAGGGGATCGGGTGAGTTTTAGATGGTTAATAGATCAAAAATTTGGACTTGAATAGCTGCTGGAATTTTCTGATATCTGATAATGTTTTCCTTCAACGCGATCGCGTGAATGCGTTTGCGATCGTGTAGGCTTATTTGGTCAGTGGGGGTTTTTGTTCTACGCGATCGCGTGGGGATATCTGCGATGGCGTAGGGTTAATGTGAGGCAGTGGCATTTTGTGCTTCGCGATCGCGTGAAGCGGCATGCGATCGCGTAGCTCTAGAATTTTGTGACTCGCGAACGCGTGATGAAGGTCGCGTTCGCGTAGAGTAAGTGAGGCGGAGTAGAAGTCACGCGTTTTGTGCTTCGCGATCGCGTGGACTAGTCCGCGATCGCGTATGTCTGTGATGTTGTGCATTGCGATCGCGTGGGAAAGTCCGCGATTGCGTAGAGTAAAATCTGGGCGATGGAAAATTGTTCTTCGCGATCGCGTGGGAATGTTCGCGATCGCATAGAGAAAATGTCTGGGCAGAGAGTTTTTGACGATTTGAAGCTCGGATTTAGGCGATTTTTGGGTGATTTTCAGAGAAAACAATGGGGTAAGTATTTTTAACTCAATATTGGTTAAATTACCCGAATCCATGATTATTTTTATCATTTAATTGGTGAATTGAGTTGGGAAATTTTGAAAACCCTCATAGTTTAAATTGAAGATTTAAGGGTTGAGTTGGGGTCGAATTTTGGTAAAATTGGTATGGTTAGACTCGTGATTGAATGAGTTTCCGGATTTTATAACTTTTGTCGAGTTCCGAGACGTGGGCCCCACGGGCGATTTTTGAGCTAATTTTCGAATTTTTACGAAAAATTATTATTTTCTTATGGAATTAATTCCAATGAATTTTATTGACTGAAACGAATTATTTATGACCATATTCGAGGCGTTTGGAGACCAATTCACGAGGAAAGGGCATTGCAGAATAAGAATTTCACGGCTTGATGTAAGTAACAATTTTAAATCTGGTCCTGAGGGTATGAAACCCCGAATTTTGGTATCATGTGATTATTTTGGAGGTGACGCACATGCTAGGTGACGGGTATGTGGGCGTGCACCGAAGGGATTGTGACTTGGTCCGTCCCGAAAAACTGTAAAGTTGAATAATTTGTTGTTAGCTATATGCTCTCTATGTGTTGATAAAATTTGACTGCAAATCATGTTAGAAATCATGCTTAGGCTATGTGATAGTACTGTTGGGACCCACAAAGGTCGCGTACTTGTTGAATTGCCCGCTAAATGCTATATATACTCAGTCTCAGTTTTTACTTGCACATTTTATCTCAATCTCTGTGATTATTATTGATACATCATATCATTGTGGTTTGGGCTGATTTCATGATTATTGAGAGCCCGAGAGACTGGAGAGATTTATGACTGAGTGAGGCAGAGGGCCTGATTGTGAGATATTGATACTATAGCACGTGAGTTGTCCAAGCAGCACGTGAGTTGGCCGTGCAAATCCTTATATTATACTATAGCACGTGAGTTGGCCGTGTGGATCCGTATATTATACTATAACACGTGAGTTGACCGTGCAGCACGTGAGTTGGCCGTGCGGATCCTTATATTATACTATAGCTTATATTATTATTGCACGTGAGTTGGCCATGCGGATCCAGATATTTATATTATGGCACGTGAGTTGTCCGTGCAGCACGTGAGTTGTCCGTGCTTATAGCGCTTGGGCTGTTGGAGCTCCTCCGCAGTCTGTACACTCCCAGTGAGCGCGGGTACCCATTGAGAGTGAGTGATGATGGTTGGGAGCCCAGTGAGTGATTGTTGTCCTGAGAGGTTGTATTTGATTTTTATTTATTTTTGCATTTAGTTGCTATCTGTCATTGTCGTGAAATCTCTGAAAGATTGTTGATATACGGATTACATGAACAAGAACTGTATAAAAATTTATTTGACATTAAACTGCCAGATTTGATAGCATGTCTATTCTTTATTGGGATTACTGGAAATGAAACATAACTATGTAGCTAGCTACTATCTTCAGTTCTTTATTTATTATTGTTACTTGCTGAGTTGGTTGTACTCATACTACACTCTGCACTTCGTGTGCAAATTCAGGTATTTTCGGACATAGCGGGTGTTGATCCTTTCGCACGGTTGAATTTCAGGAGATTTTGAGAGTAGCTGCCGTGTTCCGCAGATCTTGTCTCTCCTTCTCTATCTCTTTGTTCACTGTATTTGGTCTTAGACTATTATAGACTATATTTTCCAGACTTGTATTCATATTAGGTGCTCATATACTCAGTGACACCAGGTTTTGGGAAGTGTCTGTATTGTATTTAAATATTGTATTTTCAACCTTAAAGAGAAGTTTGAGTTTATTGAGATTATCGGCTTGTTTAGTATCGAGATAGGCGCTATCACGACAGGTTGAGATTTTGGATCGTGACATATAATGTATAAGAAACTTGTCAAAATTTTCTAATAAAAGGGTGGTCATATAAGAGTAAATGTGTAATGAAGAATACAAAAGAACTCAACACTGATAAATACACAATCTTCAACTCTCCTCCCCCACCCTTGCAGATATTTTACTCATACCAGAATCATACTGCAGTTTGAAATATCAAAAGAGATGTATGAGAGTTCTTGACATTTATTCTAATTAGTAAATATAATATACCTTTAAACTGTACCTTCTCTTTTACCATATTTTAGCTTTGCGTCAGTATAATCTTAACTTTTTAAGTAATCACGCCGGAACCTAACGTACTTCTAACTTTTCACCCCAACATGACTGATTTGTTTCACCTTTTTTTGATAAAAATAATTATTCTTGCAGCAAGATATATAGTACTTTTAAGAAATTAAAACTGAAACTAAAAGATAAACCTAGGATATGAATGGACAGTTTTTAATTTGCATTTAATAAATGTATTGGTCTTGTAGTGAATTAGTAGAATGAATTTAGTCTATAAAGCACTATTCAATAACACCTACAATAACTACAGTTAGATGGAACAATTTTCTCATATTATATTCACATGTTTCAATTTAAAAAATAATTATTTAATGAAAGGTCTTTTTCTTATTCAAGGACAAAAGGGTCAATTAATTTTTGAGGGATATTTTAGTAATTCAATTCTCAATTTTGGGCTTCACACTTATAATATATATATATATATAAATTTATGTATAATAAATATAAATCTATGTATATCAACTAGAAAAAATAAATAGTAAAATCGAACAGTTATATGAATCAAGAACTCCGTCCATGCGTCTATTTGCAGATGAGTCGGCCCAAGGCACGAAGTATGAGCTTGTAACAGTAAGTTAGTCACCATTTTAAGCAACAAGTGTTCATAATTCCCTAAAACCCTCAACCCTTTGGAGTTATTGTTCTTTTGGTTAATGATTTAATTGTGAATTGACGACTACTTTCTATAAAGGATCCTTAAGAGATACGTTACTAATTGTTAGTACAATTCTTGTACATCCATATGGACGAACTTGTGAGTTTTCTGGCAATTAGTTGGCCCCACACCACACGCATTGCTGTTTATGGAGCTGGAGTGGTTTGTTAAGAGAGGGAAGGAGGAAGTAAAAACATTTAGAGTCGGTTTGGAAAGCCACCTAAGAATTAGATTTGGTATAATTACACAGTTTGACATGTTTGTTTAGCCAAATAATTACTTGATCAGCATGAAATTGAGTGTAATTGGAGGGGTGTAATTACACTCTCCAATTCTCAAGGGAGATGTGAGAATTTGTGGTAATTACACTCTGTAATTACAAGGTTGCTTTTTAGTTTCTTTCTTTTTTGTTTTTATTTTAATTTATTTTCTTTATAACTTTTTATTTCTATTGTTTTAAATTTTTAATTTTATTTTTACTTTTTTTTTAAAATTTTAAAATATATTTTTCTTTGTACATTATTTATCTTCATTTCTCTATCTTTACTTCTTGTGATTCCATGTAATTGCTTATATTTTATTTTATTATTCTATTTTTTAAAATTACACCTCCTAATATTAGAAATAATGTGTCATTAACAAACTTGACATATAATGAGTGATGCAATTAAAGTGGAATTTCGTTGTTGAATGTGGTTATAAACTTATTATGTTTCCAAATCTTAAGTTGGAGCATTATTATGTTAGAATTTGACATACGTTAAACTTTTTTTTTTGAATTTTAGAATTGTGTTATATTCATGGCTCCAATTTACTTGTTTTAGTAGTATTGACTCACATTGCATGTTGTTCATTTTTTAGTTAGAATTGATAAATTAGTTTTGTCAAATATTTGAATAATGTTATGACATTATATTTATAAATATTAATTTATTTTATCAAACGTCAATTTCATGATATTCTTACAAAATGTATGCTTTTAGTTTTTGTAAGTGTCTAAACTAAATATTATTAATTTAAAAAATATATAATTTTTTTTACAGTATTAGTTATAAATATATGATTACTAATTAATGTATATTCACGAAAAAATATACATCCTAAATACCAAATATAATATCATTTATACTTATAAAAATTTATAGGCATATGTTTACTATATTAACTTTTAAGTTTTGATAATTAATTCATTTAAAATTTAATCTAACTGTGTAATTACACTTGTGCAACAAAATAATAAATTTATAATTATACTGTAATTATACTATGATAAACAAACAAGTTATCGTAATTATATAACTATATAATTACTAGGCTGTTAATTACTACCTTAGTAATTACACCAATTTCAATTATCCGGTGGCTTTTCAAACAGACCTTTACTTTTCTTAGTAGGTTTACTTAACACGAATAAAGATTAGTCGGATCAATAAATGCTTAAAGTGAAAAATGAAGAAGAAAAGAAAAGAACAAGACAAAAGTATAGGGTCAAATTTGAATATATAATACAGAACTATAACTATTTGGAGCAACAATAAAGTTGTTATTGTATGACCTATAGGATAATTTCTATACATCACATTAGAGTGTGGCCTTTTTCTAGACCCTACAAACAGTAGCAGAGCCCGAATTTTCACTAAGGGTGCCAAAATTTAATGAAATAGATACACGAAAAAGTCAAGATGACTCCATAGATAGTTTATATATATAAAAGATAATTTTTACCTATCTAAACAGTGTAGTTTTCGGGCGAAGGGGTGTCCGTTGACACCCCTTGGAGCTATATAGCTTCGCCACTGCCTACGAATACGGGATATCTTATAGGGATAATACATAGGTTGCTCCCTGAACTTGTGCCGAAAAGTGAGTTTTCATCCCAACCTTTACGAGTGTCGTTTTTCCATCCTATACTTGTTCATACTGAATTTAATTCATCCTTAAATGAAATGTGGTACAACAAGTGAAGTTACTCTGTTCAAACAGCGTAGAATGTCGAAAAAGCCTTAAAAGTAGCTTAATTGTCCAACTTGTACTTTCTTGGCTCCTTCCTCTCTCTTTTTAGTAACTTTTTAGTACTCTTCTTTTACTTTGCTTATTCTCCAAATTTCTCATATCACTTTTTCTGTCATTTCTTCTTCTATCACCAAGTGATCCTCTTTACTGTCTTTTCCATAAAATCAAAAGCTAATCAACTCTATAGAAAATATTTTCTTAATTCATATTGGCATTGATTATTAACTAGGACAAGGAGAAAAAAGGAATAAAAATGAGTGTTATTTTGTTGGGTCCTTTTGCTAGATCTGTCCATGATGGAACCTGTGTTTTGTTGGTGGAAAGGTGTTTTGGGGCCTGTTATGGCGGTCCAATAATTTAAGTAACTATACTTCAATTCAAACTCAAATAATAACACTATTTGATCGTTTTATATATTTTTCTTCTTCGTTTGCCGAAAAAAATTGGAGATGGCAGCAACCACGACTATATGTGTCGGGGGGGAGGGGGGAGAGAGAAAAATTTGTGTAAAAATAGTAAATAAAGGGGGGAGACATTAAAAAGAAAAAATAACTGAAAAACAAAAAAAATACTTGACTCTCACATAGTTCTGATGAGGCTGCTGGTAGAACATGTAAAACAATACTCTCCACAAGAATAGTTATGTATTTGTAACGAGGAATTAAATTCAGTATGAATAAGTATAGGATGAAAAAATGACACTCGTAAAGATTGGGGATGAAAACTCACTTTTCGACACAAGTTCAGATAACAACTTATGTATTTTCCTTATGCCTTTTTCTTACTTATATTAAAATATTTCTCTTTCGCAAAATTATTCCACGAACAAATATTTTATCCCCATACACAATTGAAGGAGATATGCACCCTGATTAAAAAGGTTTAGGAGGTAAAACTTGAATTTAACCAAAGTTAAAAGTGGGTGAATTTTTTTGACTTCTTATAATGATGCAAGTGATGAAAGAGTTTTGAAAGGAATGCAGTGTTTGAAAGCAGTCCATTTGCTACGACCATGATCTCACCCTCCAATTAGCTTGGCCCTCTCTTTACCGTCTGATTGTTGTTTCTATTATTATTTTTACCTCCACTTGCTACCAAGATGCCAAATTGCTACAGATTTGTCGTTACCCTCACTGATTGCTGTAACCGCTTATTCCTGTAAGAGAAATTTGCACTTCTAGTCCTTTAATGATTGATGAAAATTTTAATATGTTCCTCGAATAGTAAATATATTTAGTCCTTAATTCATGGATTTGATCGATTTTTAGATAAAATATGTCATGTGAAAACTATTATTAGCCTCTAAGTTCTCTTATTAACAGTATAGCGTATTGTTTTGAGCTCTTGAGTTCGTGGTCAATGTCTATTCATATGATAACTCTTTTGTATGGCCCAATTGGTTTGGAGGGCGGTCGTCCATATAGATGATTTGGGAACGATCCCCCTCAATGCCTTCTGGGTCGAGCCTGTCGCATATGGCTTGCCTTGTGCGGTTTATATCTCATTTGTAGTTTGCGGGCTATTATACAGTGGGAGGTTTATCCAGTGCGCACAGAGTACTCACCCGAATGACATAGACTATAACGGCTGCGAGTTTTCCTGGAGTTCCAAAAAAAAAATTAGTAATTGTTATTGTTGTGTAACAACAATATTTTCATTAAAAAATATATTTGTGACACAATCATAAATATAACATCTTTATCGATAAAAAACAACGTGAGAATGACTATATTTGATTGAGATGCTACCATTACTGCTTCAATTTTCTTTAGTGAATGAAATGAGTGCATAAAAAAAATCAAATATGAATATCAATCATATATGTATTTGGGGTGACTTTTATAATTGGAATTAAATACTAAGCTATCTTCTCAATATATTTATAAAAAGTTGTCAATAAAGTGATGTGAAATTACGATACATGACTAATCGAATTGGTGTTATTGACTTATTTCAGACTAAGATGAATTAAACCATCTCAAATATTTAAGTGAAGGGAATGGGGCAAAAAGTGCATATTCCAAGCAATTTCAGGTTAGATGTGCTTACCTGGATTATAACGAGAGACAAAATTACATTTTAATAGTTAACTAAAGGACTAAACTGCAATTGTCCTTTCCTATAAATAAACACTCACACCCAAGCACAATTTACACCGTCTCTTTCCATTTCTTTCTCTTAAAAGAAAAAACATCTCAATAACAAAAAGAAAAATGTGTGGAGGTGCCATAATCCCCGACTATGAACCCGTCGGAAACCGCTGCCGGAAAATCACTGCTAGTGACCTCTGGGCTGAGCTTGACCCTATCTCCGACTTCTGGTCTTCCTCTTCCTCTTCCTCCTCCATTGCCGGCAAATCTGATTCCGTTCAGTCGCTAACCCACTCCTACAATAAGCCTCAGAAATCAGATTCCGGCAAACTTAATCAACTCGAAAAAGGTGCGATAATGCTCTTATACTTCCTCTTTCACATATATGATTGTGTTATACTCACTCCGTATCGTATCAATGTATGTGACTACTGTGACTTAACACGAAATTAAAAAAAGAAAAATTGTGATCAGAAATACTACTCTATGTCATAATATTTGTTGTTCAGAAACATTTGTGCGATTATAATTTTTTTTTAATAAATGGGTAAAATTATTAAGGATAAAATGATAAGTTTTAAAATAAACAAAATGGGAGGAGTGTAATGATAGTCTTATAGTACTATATATCTGATGATTCTTCATCAAAAGAATATATTTATCTGATGATTATTTTCTCGGAACTAACACGCGATACACTCGTGTCCCGTACGGTTTCTGTAATAAAATAAAAAAATAAACTCTATTTTTGGGAACTCAAGTAAGCATTCAAATTTATAATTTATTTATCTTTTTTATTTCAAATTTTCTGCGTCTTTTCTAAAAGTTAATCCATATCTAATTTTAAGGTGATTTTTTTTTACGTTATTACCGTAAATTTTATGAAATAAAATCTAGAGAAACTGCACTAGAGTCATATAATATTTTAAATTTTTGAAACCATTTTAAAATAGTTTTAAAATGTCCAAATAGGACGAGTTTGAAAATAATATCCATATATTACTCCATATCTAGTTTTCAGATGATTTTGTACATTATTACCTTAATTTTATGAAATAAAATCTCGAGAAGCTGCACAAGAGTAATATAATATTAGTATAATTTTCTTTAAACATTTTAAAATAGTTTTAAAATATTCAAATAAGAAATCAGTGTCATAAATGGGACAGACTGCCTAAATCAAATACTAGTAATATTTTTCTTACAGGTAATGTTATTTCGGTTTATTTTTTATTCAAAGGAATTATAAATAAAAGATACTATAAATATTAGAAAAATAATTGAAAATTCATTGGGATTAAGAGGGAATAAATGCACACGCATCAAGGGAAAGACTATAGCTAGTACACGCATAAACAACATATGTTTTCGTATTTCTATTGCATCAGGATGTATACAAGAATTTACTCGCAGATTTCCTCTAAATGTTTTTAAAAAAATCATTATTTAAATTGCTGCAAAGATGTGATTTCTAAGTTTATGTTCTTTAAACTCATATTAATACGAGTATCGGCCGGTAGTTGCGTTTATCTATTTGAACATGTGTTCTGTTTCAGATAAAACAAGTCAGAATTACAAAAATCAAACTAATATATTTAGGACCCGTTTGGCCATAGATTTTGCCAAAATAAACTTGGGTTTTATTTGGCAAACACATGTTTGGCCATAGATTTTGCCTATATTTTGGCCAAATCCCAAGTCCCAAATCCCAAATCCCAAATCCCAAAACCAACTCAATAGCTGGTTTTGGGTCAAAATATCACTATTATATTTTTTAAAACTTGTCCCAAACTTTTATATTTTATAAAAGAGCTCACCATTTATTATTTTGTAACGATATTGCTTCGTCTTCTCGGTCATCTGATAGTGTATCATATAGTTCATTATAAAAATGATAATTTTGTATCAAATTTATTTATGTTCAGGACTATAGTTTGCGATAATATAATGAATGTTATTGATAATGGTACTGTTAGGTATTTGTGATAGTTTTTAGAACTTGTGGGTATAAGTCATGTTTCATGTTTTTCCAAATCAAACTTCACCCAAAACGGATGTCCAAACACATTTTCATCTTCAAATCAAACTTCACCCAAATAAGAATTTTCAGAATAAATTTGGGAATCTATAGCCAAATGCTAGCTTAATTTCTTGTCGTTTTCAAGTCAATTAGTATCATACTTGAACTAATCAAAACCGAACAAAAAGGAGAAGAAAAGAAAATCAATCACAATATATATATATATATATATGGTGTGTGTGTGTGTGTATGTAGAGAGAGATGCTATATATACAATTTTTTTTTTTTTTGTGGTAATTAAAAAGGTTGTGACCACTTTCCTATAGTAATTATTTCTTTGCCTTTTAATTGCTTTATTTCTTTAATTATTTTGGAGGTTAGTTCAAACTAAATGCTTGTATTTTTTATATTGATATATTAGTTTGAGGAAAATTGTTAGTTGTTCCCTTGTCCCAATTTTTGTGGCACCATTTGGATTTTGAGTCAATTTCTTAGTTTTGGCCATGAATTTCGAAATAAAATTTTGAAAACTAGTCATAATAATTAACTTTTCAAAATATTTAAAAGGCATATGGAAAATCAAGGTCAAAGAAAAGCTCGTTTGATTCTTAAAATTCGAACGGCGCCACGTAAATCGGGACTGAGGGAGTGTAATATATTTCGTGTAATTTCTTTTTAATCCAAAGTTAATTATTTAATCCGATTTAGCTCCAAATATCGACCAAAAAAATGATCCCAGATAAAGTAAAATCATAAGAAGGTGAAATTAGACATCAAAGTTCAAGTTTACTAAGAATTAAGATTTACTTTATTTAGGATTATAATAGAACTAAGTAAATAGTCTCTTTTTGCATGTATATCGCACAGGCCATTTCATGTGACAGACTTGCTTCCCAGTCCGTGTCAACTAATCATATGAAACCACCACTTATGGGAGCAGAAGTTGATCAATAACTTTAGTGATGTCAAATGAATTGACTTGATTAATGTGGTTTTTGAAGACTCAAAATAATGGAAGTGAAATAAATCCAGAGTAGTTGTGTTTAAAATGTTTAGCAGGAACCCTTATAAAGAATAAATCTGCAGGTACAATAAGTGTGAAGGTTGAGAAGGAGAGCAGTGGCCCAAGGGCGAGGAAGAACAAATACAGAGGAATAAGGCAGAGACCGTGGGGAAAATGGGCTGCTGAGATACGTGATCCTCAGAAAGGCGTCCGCGTGTGGTTAGGTACATTCAACACGGCTGAGGAAGCTGCCAGGGCATATGACGAGGCTGCAAAGCGAATCCGCGGTGACAAGGCTAAGCTCAACTTTCCAGAGCCACCTTCGCCACCAGCCAAGCGACACTGCACTAGCACCATCCCTGATCAGCCCACACGTTCTGACTTAATGTCTCAGAAACCGGCCTCAATAATGTTGAACTATGGATATGAAAACCAAACACCCTACTACCCCATGGAAATGCCCGCTGCTGAGGATCCTCAACATCATGATTATGAGCTCAAGGAGCAGATTTCCAACTTGGAGTCATTCCTGGATTTAGAGCCAGACTCAGGGATCGTCGATTCTGACCCCCTCAATATTTTTCTGATGGATGACTTTGCTGCAACTCAGCAGCAGCAGCTGTTTTACTGAACACTGTAAAAATTATCATATACTACTAGTTAATTTCATCCTAAGTTGTTTGGTGTGCGTTTTCTGATGAGTGACTAGTTAGCTTTTGGTAGTACGTAGTACAATGCAGAAAGTACATACAATAATAAGTTGCGTGCCTTTGCATGCAATTTGTAATATTAATGTCATGTTGTTTTGTGCTGTTTTACTGTTTATGGTTTCTAAATCTTGGATTACGCTTATGATGTTTGGTGCATGCATTTTAATCTCTACTTTTGGACATTAAAAAAGGTTATTGAGCATTATGTTGGAGTATAAAAGATTATTCTGTCTCTATTAAGTAATAGTGCTTTATAGCTAGGTGATGGAGGACATTAGAAAGTTAAATAAAATACTTGTCGACGAATATACATTGAACCTCTTTAGAAACATCTATAATGGAATTAGGATTTAGATTGGGAAGTTGATTTTGTAATAATTTGATGTTTGAACGCTTTTAAACAATATTATAACATTTTTTAAAAGTTAGACATTAATTTATAACCTGTTTGGCCAACTTTCTAATATTAGCTTATTTTGAGAAATTTTTCTGAAAAGTACTTTTTTAAAAATGATAAGCAATTTGTGTTTGACTAATTAATTTGAGAAACACTTTTGAGCATTAATTTGTATTTGATCAAGTTTTAAAAACTGTTTTTAAGTGTAACTTTGTCAAAAGTGTTTTTCAGAAAAGTGCTTTTGGAAAGACTATTTTTTTATGCTTTTCGGAAATTGCTTCTGCTTCTCCTAAAAAATATTTTTTTTCTTTCTAAAGTTTGGCCAAATACCTCAATTTTTTTTTAAAAATACTTTTGGTAAAAAAAAAAAAATACTTCGACCCAAAAAACAACTTCCGGCGACATTTACGGGCAGCCCTAGATTATTCTAGCAACGACAAAAAGCATATAACTTAAACATATCTCAAGATCATGAGTGTTAAATCATTAATAAAATGTTGCAAAAGGTACAAAAGTTACAGTAAAAAAATTTACGAGTTCGGAATCAAAGTGTGGTTCTTTTGGACTCATACGACACAAATAGATAAAAATAAATAAATTGTGTACCATTTTATATATAGCACGGTTATTCACCGCGCTATATCTTAACATCACGTTTGTCCGTTAAGGTATAGTGTGGTGAATACTATATATAAAATGTGGCCCCACCAATAATTCATGGCTCCACCAATAATTCATTTGTACTTAACTGACCCACTAATAATTCATATGGGTACAGAGCCTATTATGCATGCACTATACATCAAATAATTGTACCCCCAGACTGGTTTTTTTTCTTATTTAAGGAGTTTCAGAATTTGGTAAAAATCCATTCAGGACCTTCAAGTCTTCCGAAATATTTGTTCGTTAAGTTATTTTGCATTTTATCATAATATCCAAATAGCAAAAAATTAGGGTTTCATTATATTCATTATATTGGGGGGTGAGGTTGTGGTGGAGAATAACTCAGTACGCTATAATTGTTCTCCACAGTGTCATGTTAAGTTACCACTTACAATGGAGTACGATAGATTGGTATCGTTATGTAAAAAAATAAGTGTGAGCAAACGTTCGGTCAATATTAAAGTAACAGGAAGATATCTATATTCTGTTACTCCGCAAGGGGTTGCTTGTTATGCTGAGTTTAACATCGAATATGATGAAACTCTGACAGATTTTTTGAGAACTCCAAATGAATACCGGAAACTTCTTGTGATAAAAATGTTGAAAATGTACGTCAAGGCTGAAGACGTTCGCAATAATGAGGCTTCGCAAAATAGGGATATCCCTCAATCATTGTGTGATTTTGCCGTTCGCAATAATGACGTTCGTAATTATCCGAATAGGTTCCACGTGAAAGAGTTTGGCCAGATCTAAACTTATCTCCACGGGCGAATGCGGAGCGATGACATACTTTCTCCCCAAGTTTACATAATCCACAAGCCGAGTGGTACACTTTAATTTTTCTTTGTGTTACGATATTTATTTTTATGTATTAAATTTATATTAACACTCATATATTCTATAGAGGGTACCAGCCAGATATGGATTTTACAAGTTGTGAACCAACAGACAGTTGGAATATGCGTAGTTTTGATGTGTTGGATCATGGTGGTCCATATGGGAGTCATCATCAACAGGATAATGTGCATCATGGGATATCAACACATTATTTTGTAAGTGAAGTAATAAAGTTTATATGTAATGTTTGGATAAATTTGAGAAATTCATTATTTTATTGGATGTGCAGTGAAAACGAGCAACTTGAAGGTCATGTCCTTACTCAATTGTCCGAAGATGTCATATTTAATTGGGATCTGGCAGATGCGCAGAGTTAGGAAGATGATAGTGATTATGACAAAAATGCTGATGAGTCTGGAGATGACACCCCCTTTCCTGATGAGGGTGATGATGATGAGGACGAGAATGATGAACCTGATTTGATGAGGGAGCATGCGCCACCTCCCGTTAGACCGAGAGTGTACGAGTCCCATGTGCCGTTTCATTTAAGGAAGATTCCCTACCATTATCAGTTGCCAAGTATGCCGGATGTCGATGCCCTCACAAGGGATCTTGACGAAATTCGGACAACAATGTGGCATGAATCTAGAGCAATTATGTTGTCAAAGGGCATGCTTTTTGCTGGTAAAGCGCGCCTAAGTAGGGCGGTGCGAATGTACATCATAAAAGAGTGTCGTGAGATCGTGGTTCTTGAGTCATCTCCGGAAGTATACAAAGTTATTTGGCGTAGATGGTTTCAAGGTTATAATTGGATGTTGCGTGCGAGAAAGTTGAAAACAAATATGTGTATTATGGGAAAATACATTGGCATCCACAATTGTGAAATGGACACATTCAGTAGGAATCATTTTAACTTGAATGTTGACTTGATTTCTCTTGTCTTGATTTCACACATTGAAGCGTCCATAAAGTACAAGATCAAAGAGTGTATAACATCTGTCCACCAGGTATATGGATGTACCATTACCAAAAGAAAGGTATTTTTTGGGCATAAACGTGCGTTTGAAATTATTTATGGTAACTGGAATAAGTCATTTGCTGCTCTACCCAGGTACATGGTTGCATTGCAATACTTTAACCGTGGGACTATTGTAAAATGAAAGCTTGAGCGGAGTCCGGGAATACTAGAATACATTTTCAGATATATGTTCTAGGCATTCAAACCAGCCATTGATGGTTTTGTGCATTGTCGGCCGGTAATATCCATAGACGACACTCATGTCTACGGAAAGCAGGGGCGGACCTACGTTGTGGGTTGAGGGGTCACGGGACATTGTTAGTCTCGGCAAAAATACTGTATATATATGTTATATATATCTATCCATATATATGGGACCCAATAAATATTTGAGTTGTGCCCCCAAACAGAGAAAAGCTGATGGAGGAGTGGTTGTGTTGGGCAATTAAATTCGCTCAATGGCTGGATGACGAGGGTTCGAAACCCTACTTCAGCCTTTTCTCCTTTTTGTTTTAGTTCTTGGAATATAACAGTTTTTATACTTAATAGTTAATACTCTGCAAATTGCTTTATTTTTAACTTTTATCTTCTTTTTGAATTCAACTATAGCTTAGTACTAATATACATAATAGTCAACTTAATTAGTTTTATTCTTTTTCAAATCTCTACCTTAAAATTAAAAGCCTCAAATTGCAACATATCGCTCCACAAATAGAAAAATTAGAATTTTTCTACAACTGCCTTCTTCAACAATCACTTTGACTCTGACTCGGCAATGACAACTGAGAGTTTGAAACCCTTGTTCAGTTATTTGACTATTAACATACCCATAATCTTGATTTCTTTACTAAATTTTGATAATTTAAAGTTTGGACGTCCTTTTGATCATTGGCCTCTTTTTCATTTATTAAAATACTAATCATACTTAATCAAACACCTTCCCTTCCTATAGCATCCATTTTACGAAAAAATCTCTCTTTGTTCGGTGCTTTCTTTTTCTTTAGAACTTCTTTTTGTTTATATTTGAATGGTAAGTCATCATAATATTAAGTTTTCAAAGAGTTGCACATCAAATTTTATCGCTAGTAATTAGCATACTGTGGTGCACCCGTCTTGCTCTAATCCTGGGTCCGCCTCTGACGGAAAGTATGATATTAAGTTGTTGATCGACGTTGCAGTAGATGCTAATGGAGGTATATTTCCCCTAGAATTTGCTATTTGTGCTAATGAAATCCAAGAGACGTGGACATTATTTATGAACCACTTGAAGGAGCACGTTGTCAGACAACGTTTAGGTATTTGTCTAATATGTGATCGACATGGCGGTATTTTAAATTCTATACAGAATTTGCATGCATGGCATGAACCGTATGCCTACCACTGTTACTGTGTTAGGCACTATAAAGCTAACTTCTAGAGGGCTTATCCGAATAAGGACTTGCATGATTTAATGTGGATGACTGCAACAGATCGCCAAGAGTATAAATTCAGGAGGCGAATGGAATTGATTAGGCAGGAAGACCCAGAAGCCTATCGTTGGTTGATGCGACATGAGTTTGACATGTGGACTTTGTATGCGGATGGTGGTAGAAGATGGGGAACTCTGACTACAAATTTGTCAGAGTCTTTCAATGGGTTATTGAAGTCTGCAAGTGGATTGCATGTCACTGCCATGGTGCGGATGTTATTCAAGCAGATGGCAGAGAGGTTTGTTGAAAGATCTAGAGGTGCATCGTCATTGATGGAAAGAGGTATTGAATTTATGCCACAACCAATGAAACGATTTGAGAAATATAGGAAGCGATCACACTGGCATTCATTTTTGCAGTATTGCAGTGAGCGAAATATTTTTGAAGTTCGGACTGGTCTGCATCATAACCGCGAGAATAATACACGCATCGTCAATGAAGCCAGAAGATTATGCTCCTACGAAAAATGGTCAATCTATCACTTGCCATGCTCACATGCCATGAAGTGCTTTCAACATACAGGTTTTGTGGCAACGAAGTATGTTGATAAAGAATATAGTGTTGTTGCATACTTAAACACCTATAGTGGACAGTTGTAACTAGGAGTGTACATGGGACGGGTTGGTTCGAGTTTTTCAATTACCAAACCAAATAAATTATCTTGGATTTTTAAATCTATAAACCAAACCAAACCAACAAAAGTCGGGTTTTTCAATCTCGATTTTTTTTCTCGATTTTTTTGATTTTCTCTGGTTTTTCGGATTTGTTTCGACAAAATCTTCATAGCATAAAATTTATAATTTGTGTTCTAATATTTTTTAGGTCCTCGTAGGATAAAATTAGATAAGATGTTATCCAATAAAATAATACAAAATAATGTGAGATAAGTCATGATTATATTAAAATAGTCAACAAATCGCATAAAATAAATATTGCTAACTAATAAGCCATAATAAAAATAAACATAATCTAAAAGTACTAAATCATGTTAAATTAAGTACGAATAATAAGTACTAAGTATTAAATACATGTCTAAATAATATTAAAAGTAAGTTATGCATTTTCACTATCTAAAATAATGAAAAACTAAGAAAATAAATATCCAACACTATTGTCCTTCTTAGTATTTTGAATTGAATTTTTTTGTTAGCATTTTTATTGATTTGATTTTGCTTTGGACTTTATTTGAGTCACTAACTTTTATGGGCTATAAAACATATTTGACCATTCAAAAATTCTAAATCTAAGCTTGAAATAATACATTATAAGAGAGAATTATGAAAAAGTTTAAAAACTATTTATAAATTACATTAGAATAATTATTTTTATGTAGAAAACATTTTTAAAACTTGTATACATGTAATGTAGGGTTGGTTTGGTTTCGGTTTGATCTTTTTAGTTAAAACCAAACCAAACCAATTATGGCCGTTTTTTGTTTTCTAACACCAAATCAAATCAACCAAAAGATAGTCGGATTTTTTTTCTCGGTTTGTGTCGGATTATCGGTTTGTCGGTTTTATTTGTATACCCCTAGTTGTCGCCAGTGGGTGCTGAGCATTATTGATCGTCGGATTCATTTAAATGGTGTGTATGTGCGTCAACGACACGTGCAAAAAAGAAAGCATATACGAAACCAAATGGATATTGATGATACTGTTTATGCGTGTAAATGTGGCATATGTTCCCAAACAGGACACGACCGCCGTAAATGTCCTTCATCTAGTTTGGGAAGCGGTGGTACTTCAGCTCGAGGTGGCAATTCATCCAATGTTCCCAATTATCAAAGATAAACGTAATATTTTATTACAGTAATTTTGTTGTACTCCCTCTGCTCCAATTTATGTGAACATGTTTGACTGGGCACAGAGTTTAAGAAAAAATGAAGACTTTTTGAATATGTGGTCCTAAACAAATCAAAAAGGGACCCAGAGTATTTGTGTGGTTATAAAAACTTCTCATTAAGGGTATAATTATAAGTTTAACCTAAACTGTTACCAAATTTAGAAAGGGGTCATTCTTTTTGGAACGAACCAAAAAGGAAATAGGTTCACATAAACTGGAACAGAGGGAGTAATAAATTTATGTAAATGTTCAATTTGCAAAATATATGAAATAAAATTATATTTCCAATGGGGTTAAATCTAATTGATATTTAGCATTAAAGATTCAATACAACAATTTAACATACACCCCAAGAAATAAAAAAATAATTGTCATTCGCCACTATCGTCGTTGTCTGACATTATTTCATTGTCACTGTCTTCATCTTCTTCGTCAACATCTTGTACACACCCTTCGGGACCGAGGGCATCGTAATCTAGGCCCCAGGTGACATACATTTCTCGTATTTCATCACTATCAATAATAAGACCACTGGCTTGATTTCTACAACAATATAGGACGCATACGTCCAACGTCTGTGGTAGAAACTTAGGTAGTCCCTCCTACTCAAAAACTGTTGGGAAAACAGGATAATCATTGTCTCTATGCAATTTTGCATTTTATAATAAATCCCAGTACTAATCCTCCGTTCCTTCCAGGTAGTTTAGATCATACATTGCATGATGAATAGCTAGTGCCTTTTTCATCTCTAGAATATCCTTCATCAAATGCCGAATCACTTCTGGTTCATATTTGTATGTGTTTGGAAGGTTGTATACAGTGCTTGTAGTACAACAAGCCCATGCCAGTGACAATACTTCATAATCACATCGTTTTGAGTAAAGGGGAATCCGTTAGAGTTTTTCGCCTCAAATTCGCATACCTTCAGGCTTTTTAGAATGCACTTCGCCCTCAATAATGTGCACTACAACTTTGAGATCAGTGTGTATCTTGATAGACTTATTTTTCAAGGGACGCAGAACACCATACCACTTGTCATAAACCAAATTAGTATAGCAACCTAGCATATTTGTTTCAAGGTAGGGATCGATTGTGTTATGACGTGTTCCATGTGGATCTTTTGAACTACCTTCACATTTTTGCCTCTTCTTAAACCACTTATTAAATGTTAGTGGCATTTCTGAAATGGATGCTGTAATGGTTCTTCAAATGGTATTTGAATACTAATCTCTTGGTTCAACTTCAGAAGAACTAAACTGCACGAACTTGCATATTAAAACGTAGCGCATCACCAATATGTGTTAAGTGTATTGTCATGTCGGGCTGAAAAAGCTATCGACCTAAAAACATTGTCGATCTGGAAAAAAGCTGTCGACCAGAAAAATCTGGACCTAATTGTACCCGAAAGAATCATTATCATGCGAAACATAGCGCCTCACCAATATGCGTTATGTGTATTATCATGTCGACCTGAAAAGTTATCGGCCTGAAAAAGCTATTAACCTGAAAAGATGGACCCACTTGTACCCGTAAGAATTATTATCACGCGAAACATAGCGCCTCACCAATATGCATTATGTGTATTGTCGACTTGAAAAAGTTGTCGATCTGAAAAAGTTGTCGACCTGATAAAGCTGGACCCACTTGTACCCTAAAAAATTATTATCACGCGAAACATAGCGCCTCACCAATATGCGTTATGTAACCTAAAATTACTCTTAGCTGCCTATAAAAACCTCGCGCATTTTCATTATTATTTGCGTGATAACGAAAAGAATAGAAAAACTTTCCATTAATTTTTTATTTTCAAGAATTACGACATGTCTAGACTCAATTACGTACCCAGGTGTTACTGTGGAAGACGTGCGATTTTGAAGCCATGTTGGTCAAATTGCAATTTGGGACTCAAACGTTGGATGTGTACACAAGTTCTAAGTAATTATTCTTGAAAAAAATATTTGTTAATACTTTTTATATAACATGTTAATTAATAGTATTGTGTTAATTTTCCGTTGGTAGGACGAAAATCAATGTGGTTATGAAGAATGGTATGATGAACCCATTAATCAGGAATACTATAGATCATGTTTGCTAAACATTTAGAATATGACTGGTGAATACGAACTCCAGATCGTGAAATTACAAGAACAACTTAAGGCAGTGAAGGAGAAACTAAAAGAGGTTGAAGAAGAAAAAAATAGGTTGAAAGAGAAATTTAAATGGTTGAAGCACAGAATAATGGGCGATAGTGACTAAACAAACACATGGATACGTTGAGTGCAGTATTTTATTTTTATGTTGTACGTGTCATGTATTATCTTTAATTGGTAACGAATTTAAATTTTATGTTAAGCTGTCATCTGTTTTGTGTGTTCTAGTGTTAAACTAATAAATAACGTGAGAAATAAAAATACATGCGCAAATTATGTAAAACATAAATAATGTTGCTATTATATATTTAATGTCATATATACAAATAATAATAAATATCTATGTGTCCCACAACTTGTATGCTTTAAAGAATTGGCTGGCCTGAGGCGCATTCCATCCCGCCCGACTACGCTATCAGGATCATCCCCATCACGTCGCCTATTTATCGGAGAATGCGCTGCAGCATGATCGTCGGTAAGGCTGGCAGACTCAGTAAAAACGGCCATCGGGCTAGCAGTAACCTATAGAATAATAAGATATTTTAGTATGTAAAATATATTTTACTAACATACTTGTTAGCAATTTTTTTTAATGGTCATACCATGGTCTCAGCGGGCTCCCGAATAAGATCATCCGTCTCCGGAATGTCAGTATCGCATAATGTGGCCTCCGTGACGGGCGATGACGATGTCTTTAAAAAAATAAAAATGTTTTAGATATTACCGACTAATCAATGAGATAATTTTTTTTTAGAAATAATAGTAATACAAACAAACCTGTGCATGAGTAGCGCCACAATGCTCTGTCGGAACATCGAGGTGCAATGGAGTATATGAAGTATGTGAAATATCCTCAGCATCCCTCGATGATGAGCCATAACTTAGTCGTCGCCCACTATGCACCTCTCGTGTCGGACGATCATTAGCAACTGTCGATGGCTCACGGGTAATGGATGTGCCATGCCGTCGATGATCCCACTCCTGTCGCGTAATGGTCGTGCCCGCGATCAACAATGGAGCTCACGGGGTCAACTGCGCAGTCCCTTGCGACAACTGAAGGCTGAATGGCGGCATATCATGAGGCGCATCGTATGGCTCAGGGTGTTTACTCGGCTGATCATCTCTAATATCCTCCACGGGTGCCACAACGGCCCCTTGCTGGGGACCTTGTCCTCGCAGACCACCACGACCTCGTGGGACATCCCTTCCTCTCTAGTCACGCCTGCCACGTCTACCACGTTCAGGCTCCATTGGTGGCTCATGATGGTACTCCTCTGGCGGCACATAAGCAGCCTCGTATCCTAGGCGCTCATAATCTCAGGCACGTCTCAATGTCTCAGCAGCAAGATCAATAACCCGCGGCCAAACATGTGCAAAGTTGCCCCTCCCTCACCGGTATGTTGCAGCATTTGCAGTCCCAACTGGTAGAACTGATGTAAGCTAATAGCCTGCATAACATGTAAAATATTAATTACGGAAGGATAATGTAACGTTATAAGTAAGTATAACAAATAACATACCAGTGCCTCATGCCTCCAGGCATATGGAATGTATCGACCACCAGCGCGATGTACGTGATTCCCGATGAGAAGTTGGGTAGCGCTGCGATACCAACCCATATACTCATGCTCGCCATCCGTACGCTTAGGTATATGATGTGGAGGAATCAGGTCATACCTCTGGTTCCAAACCTCAATCTGGGCCTCTAGCTAGGCCAAGTATGTCTGGTCAACCTTGCAATGATCATCCCGCTGGTAATGTGTCCTAACCCAAGTGGGCGGAATAGGTACAAGCTGCGGTCGACCAAACTGGCGAAGGACTTGCTCGGTGGTACGATGCTCGACTAAATCGAGACATATCAGTGGGACAGAAGAGCTTCACTTAGCTCGGCCGCGGGAGCAATAATCGGGAAAACCGGCTATGAACGCTTCGTTGTATGGCCTTCATACAAACTATTTATTAAACACAAGAATCATGAGTAAACGCAACACATATAAAGCCAAGCGAAGTAAACTTAAGTGTATATGTACCTGCGCGCCTTTAAGCAAATCCAACAAATCCCTGTAATATGGGAGATGATGTCGAGCCTCGACCTCGCGTCCGTAGCCTCGCCTATCAACCCACCTCTAAGTTAAAGGAAGAAACGGTGGAGGTGGTGCATCCGGAGCGATCAATGGTAGAGGTGGCTGGAACTGCAGGAACCGCTCCCAATCCCAAACCTAATATATATTGTGGACGTAAAATTTAAGGTATTATTTTACTATGTATGTTATAGTCATGAAAAGAATTGACTATGTTTTCCCCTGCAGCAGCGGTAAAAAACCGGCAACGTCTCTCTGGGTGCCCATGCATGCCCGACACATCTGCCTATACAGGTAACCTAGAACAGTTGCACCCCAGCCACCAGATGCTTCCGAACAGGCGTCAGCTGCAATCGGCTAGCCCCACTCAACGCAGTCAGCTGTGTTCTGGAACAGTACAACACCAAACATCGGCAACAACATCAATCTCGTGTGCTGGTCGATATCCTCCGGCGGTGAATCATCCTTAATCTCCGCATATATCGCCACCAGATGTTGTCGGACGGGCGTCATTTGCAATCGACTAGCCCACTCAATGGAGTCGGCTTCGCTGGCTAGAAACCGGTGAGTCGCTACAACATATGTAGGTAATGTACTCCCATATAGTCTCTAAGAGCATGCGGGTAAGCTATGGATAATCCATCAACCGGTAGCCCGAAAAGAACATACATGTCCTCAAGCGTGATGGTAGCCTCGCCGATGGGTAAATAAAACGTGTGTGTCTCTGGTCGCCACCGCTCTATCATAGCCGTGATCAACGCCCAGTCGAACTGCAACCCACCTATCTCTATGATCCTGTAGAAACCCATATCCTAAAGGCGTCTAACTATACGGGGATGGAGTGGGTGGTCCCTAATGAACTCCCACATATCGTCTATACGTCTGGGACAAACACTGCCCATCCCAGATATATGAAGACTTATGGTTGCCCTGTAGCAACCGTAGCTCTCGAGATGCATGTCCGGGATGTACAAGGGGAACCTACAAGACGATGTCTGTAAATTTAACAATATTAATTAAATTATTTTTCAATTTGATTGCTTTACATCTTTAAACATATTGCAATATCTTTTATATTAATATTTAATCGATATTTTTACTATATTATTACTTAGGTTGATACATTTTCTATATTATTATTTTATATGTTAGTTTATTATATTATTTTATATGTTAGTTTATTATTTTATATATTTATTTCTTATTTTATATGTTAGTTTATTATTTTATATGTTAGTTTATTATTTTACATATTTTTTTCTTATTTTATATGTTAGTTTATTATTTTATATGTTTGTTTCTTACTCAGCTATTTTTGGATATAATAGAATTAAATAATTAATTTTTATAACTATACATGATATAATTAATAAGTATTCATATAAAAATACTTAGTTTGACAAATATTGTTGTTTTTATGTTATTTCTTACATTTGTTGACGAAAATTCTAGAGAGTTTGTGTTTGAAATATCATCTTTTTCAGATATTTTTGGGGTTAACAGGTAATTAAATGATTAATTTCAATAACTACAAAGATAATTTAGTAATTATTCATATAACAGATACTTAGGTTGATAAATTTTCTATATTAATATTTCATATGTTAGTTTCCAACATTGTCAACTACCATTAGCTAAAATTTATTATCAGTTTTACTACGCTAAAGGGCACTACATTATAATTACGGGCACAACATAACACTAAAAAGTACTAAACAACAATAAAGTCACATATTAATATACGTACAACAATAAAATCCAAATAATATTAATTATTCATAAAATAATAATTTATCTATTTTACTAATTTTTAAGCACATAAATAATCTAATCCGGATCAAAAATTATAAATTAATTTAATCACAAAAAAATCACGAAAAATCATATACCACATTAAAAAATAACTAATAAATATTTTTTATAACAACTAATAACATTAATTATTCATAAAATAACAACTTATCCATTTTACTAATTTTTAGCACATAAATAATCCAATCCAGATATAAAATAATAAATTAATTAAATCACAAAACAATCACGAAAAAACATAGACCACAGTAAAAAAATAACTAATACGCATTTTTATACATGAGTTTTACTAAAAAGTAAGTCGGAATACCTCGATTTAAATATTTTTGAAAGGTGAGGATTTAATATACGAGATCCACTACACGACAACGCCTTGGATCCGGTGTTAGCTTGCTATAATACGGAGAAGATACACTTTTTGTGGGACGGGTGGGCTCCAATGGAGTTTTTTTGCTTAAAAAATAGGGGGGCTGGTTTGGGGATTTGGGTGTGCTGCTGGTTTGTGGTCGGGGAAGGAGATGACCCGCTTTTAAAAGTAGGTATAGCACATATATAGGAGGCGCTACATTTGCGCTATACTATAGCGCGTCCTATATGTGCGCTATACTTTCCGCCCTTTTTTGAGTTCAAATATAGTGCGGTTATTTACCACGCTTTTTATAAAATGGTACAAACGCTTTTTGTGTCGTTTGAGTCCAAAAGAATCACACTTTGGTTCAGACTCAAAATTTTACTTCCTCCATTTCAATTTATATTGTATAAGTCTAATTGCAAAATTTAAGAAACTTGTAATTTTAAATATGTCTTGATATTTATATGGCTTTATAAGTTAGTCATTAAAATTAAATAAGAAAATTAAGTGTAAAGGACTAATAAAAAATATACCCCCTCCATTTCAATTTAGATGATTTAGTTTGACTTGGCACAAAGTTGGATTTTTTTTTTGAAACATGTGGTCCTAAAAGCGTAAAAGCTTTATGGGGTCTTACATTTGTGTGGCTATAAATTTTTTTTATTAAGAATAAAATGAGTAAAATATAAAGTTTAAAGTTAAATTATTTTCAAATATAAAAATATGTCATTATTTTTTTAAACGGACTAAGTTATTGCAGCCTATTTCGTTTTGCTTTTCGTCCTTCGCTCACTAGGAAATGACTTGAATAAGTCCAAATTAAACTTTAACTAATAGTTCTAGTAGACATAAGAAAGGTGACAACTCTAGAAGAACTCTTAAAACAAAACATTAAAAGGAAAATTTGGAAGATAAGTAAATTAAAGATGCAAATGCATTTACATTCTCTTTCTCAAAGGCGGAACAAAACCAAATTAGTGACTACACGTCCTAAAATCTAACCATGGCTGTGATGACGCCTATCGTGTTACAAGGTAAGACGATTTCCCAAAATATTACTACTAAATCGATTATGAGAATTTAATAAAACATTTCCAACATTTAAATTTTTCATAAACTAAATCAACTCTAAATATAATATAAAAAAATACGGAAACGAGCCCCAAACATCGGGGTGTCACTAAGTCATGAGCGTCTAAAATTATAAAATAAGATATATAAACTGTCTAACTGTCCAAAAGAAGAAATGACAAAAGGAGTAACAAGGTCCTGCGGACGCTAGCAGCTACCTTGCAATCTCCACAGATAGCCGGCCTGAACTCAACGATCGCCGCGCTCTAACTCACCGGATCTTCACATAAAGTGTAGGGTGTAGTATGAGTACAACTACCTCAGGAAGTAACAGAAATAACTAAGGAACTGAGCAGTAGTAACGAGCTAAGTAAAACAGTCCAATTATTTATTTTCATAATTTAAAAATAAACAGAAATAAACAGGTAAATTCCATAACTCAGTAAATGCCACAAAGAAGTTTAGCAGATAAATGCAGCAACAATAAAAATAAATACAACCTGACAGCAGTGTCACTCCATCACTTATTACTCGCACTTAGCACTCAAACCACTCAACACTCTGCGTTCACTGGGGGTGTGTAAAGACTCCGGAGGGGCTCCCAAAGCCCAAGCGCTAAGCACGGACAATCACGTGCCATCATATCAATTCCTGGATCTGCACGATCAACTCACGTTCTACGCGGACAAATCACACATTATGGTATCAATACCTGGACCCGCACGTTCAACTCATATGCACGGACAACTCACGTGTTATGGTATTAATATCCTCACAACCAGGCCCTCGGCCTCACTCAATCATGTACCTCACTAGCCTCACCATCATCAACAAATAAGGAAACACAACCCACATCAAGTATCACATCATATTAGCAAATAATAGAGACTGAGGTAAAAATGTACAATAATTTTTATGACTGAGTACAAATAATGTGAGCATGAATAAAGCCTAAACATGATCTCTACCATGAAGGCATACAAGTTCAACAACAAGTAACTACGTAAACAAAGATGATGGCCATGAGGCCTCACGGGACGGACCAACTCTCAATCTGTCGCGGTGCAAACCCACAAGCTTGTCACCTAGCATGGGTATCACCTCCAAACAATCACGTAATATCAAATTTCCGGGTTTATACCCTCAAAGCTAGAGTTAAAACTGTTACTTACCTTAACAACATAAAATTCTACTCCGGGATGCCCTTGTCTCTGGACTCGGTCTCCAAAAGCTCAGAATCTAATCAAAATCGGAATACTACTATCAACATAGGCTAAAGAATCGAATTTCACAATAAAAATTACATAAATAGGCCAAAAATCCGAAATCGGCCAAAACTCGGCCCCCAGGCCCATATCTCGAAACCAGTCAAAAATGGAAGAAAAATAAACCTCATCCTCACCCGAGTCTAACCATATAAAATTTATCAAAATCGGGCTCCGTTTGGTCCCTCAAATCCCTACCTAAAACTCTCCAAAACTCAAGCCCTAACTCCCTCAATTTCACTTTAAAATCATCAATCAAATCCCAAAAACGAAGATGGATTCATGAAATATAACCAAAAACGAGTAAAGAACACTTACCCCAATCCCTATGGTGAAAATCGCCTCCAAAATCGGCCCAATCCGAGCTCCCCAACTCAAAATATGACTGAATGAACAAACTCTTGTTTTATATATTTTTCTGCCAGCTATTCTGCCTCGTTTCTCATGCCAAACGATCACGAAACTCACTTTTTATGTCTTTAATCGATTTCTGGTGAAATACTAGTCAAGTTAGGCTTTTGAATCACTCAATTTGACCTTATAATGAAGGAGATATGTAGGTTTTAATATTTGCAAATAGTGCAGATTTTTAAATACGCCGTAAATGGCAATTTCGTAATTAATCTAAAAAAATCTGGCAACCTAATTCTTAGTCAAATGACCATACAATCCTCATATGATGTCCAAATTTAACGATTCTTTTTGCTACGGGTCAGTAATTACGATACAAATCTAATGCTTCAATCAAAAAGAAATCGGAGCTCATTTGTTCCATATGATATCATTTATGCTTGAAAAAATGGCGTCGAAACATAAGAAAAACGAGCGCAACACAACCCAAACCTATCCGAAACTCACCCGAGGCTCTCGGGACCTCAACCAATAATTCCAACAAGTCATATATCACTACCCAAACTTAGTCGAACCTTCGGAACACCCAAAATAACACCAAAACACCAAATCAACCTTGGATTCAAGCCTAAGAACTTCTAAACTTCCAACTTTCGTCAATTCAAGCCTAATTCTACCATGGACCTCCAAATTACATTTCGGACACACTCTTAAGTCTAATCACCCAACGAAGCTAATCAAATCATAAAAATCCAAATCCGAATTCGTTTACTCATAAGTCAACTTCCGATTGACTTTTCTAACTTAACTTTCTAACTAAGAGACTAAGTGTCTCATTTCACTCCAAAACTACTCTGAACCCAAACCTACCAACTCGATACAACTCAACACAGCTGAATAACACATAAATAAGCAGAAATGGAGAAAACGGGGCTATAACTCTCGGAACGACCGATCGGGTCGTTACATCCTCCCCCTCTTAAACAAACGTTCGTCCTCGAACGAGCCAAGAGTTGTTCTCAAAACCATCAAGAACTCTCTCCGAACCCCAATGGATCAAAACCAATCTGTCAGGACTAAATCCTTATAACTCAACCAAGCTACGCAGGCCACCAAAAACTCAAGGACATTGCCACAAAACACCTATAGAACTCATTACCTCATACACACCCAAAGAACTAATCATACCCATTACCATGTAGATCCAACCTACTACCAAGATGTCCTATCTATCTGAGTCCCTTCTGAATTACCTTCAAATTGATACTCCGCCCCGCCATAACACCACAATCCTCAACCCAGACTCACCACACGAGACCCAAGCATAAAACCACACCGCCCTAAGGCGCATAAGCTACTGAATATGCTCTTAAATACCCCCAAAAGTACCACAAGCGCGCGCTCACACAATCAACACATCAGTGCTCAAGCTACAATCAAACCCCGGCCTCAAGTCCTTCAGACTGGCCCAACATCAACACATAGAAATCACATCTCGCACCTCATCTAGGGAATCACAAGCCGTCGAGGCACAACTGATACTGAGCACTCATGTGCGCATACGAATGCGTCGAAGGAATTCAAAGAGTTACACTTCAAGTTGAATCAATACCGCACGATAAGAATTCAAGAATGTGAAGTTTTCCTAAAGGTTCTGCAGCCTCTCAAAGATAAGTACAGACATCTCCATACCGATCCACAAGACTCTACTAAACTCGCTCATGACTCGTGAGACCTATATAACCTAGGCTCTAATACCAACTTGTCACAACCCAAAATCTAACCATGGTCGTGATGGTACCTATCGTGTTACAAGGTAAACCTATTTCCCAAAATATTACTACTAAATCGATTATGAGAATTTAATAAAACATTTCCAACATTTAATTTTTTTCATAAACTAAATCAACTCTAAATATAATATAGAAAAATACAAAAACGAGCCTCAAACATCAAGGTCTCACTAAGTCATGAGCGTCTAAAACTATAAAATAAGATATATAAACTGTCTAACTGTCCAAAAGAAGAAATGACAAAAGGAGTAACAAGGTCATGCAGACGCTAGCAGCTACCTTGCAATCTCCACAGATAGCCGGCCTGAACTCAACGATCGTCGCGCTCTAACTCACCAGGATCTTCACATAAAGTGTAGGGTGTAGTATGAGTACAACTACCTCAGGAAGTAACAGAAATAACTAAGGAACTGAGCAGTAGTGACGAGCTAAGTAAAACAGTCCATTTATTTATTTTCACAATTTAAAAATAAACAGGTAAATTCCATAACTCAGTAAATGCCACAAAGAAGTTTAGCAGATAAATACAGCAACAACACAAATAAATACAACCTCACAGCAGTGTCACTCCATCACTTATCACTCGCACTCAGCACTCAAAACACTCAACACTCTGTGCTCACTGGGGATGTGTAAAGACTCCAGAGGGGCTCCCAAAGCCCAAGCGCTAAGCACGGACAACTCACATGCCATCATATCAATACCTGGATCTGCACGATCAACTTACATGCTATGCGGACAACTCACGCGTTATGGTATCAATACCTGGACCCGCACGTTCAACTCATGTGCTACGCGGACAACTCACGCGCTATGGTATTAATATCCTCACAACCAGGCCCTCGGCCTCACTCAATCATGTACCTCACTAGCCTCACCATCATCAACAAATAAGGGAACACAACCCACATCAAGTATCACATCATATTAGCAAATAATAGAGACTGAGATAAACATGTACAATAATTTCTATGACTTAGTACAAATAATGTGAGTATGAATAAAGCCTAAGCATGATCTCTAACATGAAGGCAGACAAGTTCAACAACAAGTAACTACGTAAACACAGATGATGGCCATGAGGCCTCACGGGACGGACCAAGTTTCAATCCCTCGCGGTACAAACTCACAAGCCTGTCACCTAGCGTGGGTATCACCTCCAAACAATCATATGATATCAAATCTCCGGGTTTATACCCTCAAAGCCAGAGTTAAAACTGTTACTTACCTTAACAACGTAAAATCCTACTCCGAGATGCCCTTGTCTCTGGACTCGGTCTCCAAAAGCTCCGAATCTAATCAAAATTGGAATACTACTATCAACATAGGCTAAAGAATCGAATTCCACAATAAAAGCTACATAAATAGGCCAAAAATCCGAAATCGGCCAAAACTCGGCCCTCGGTCCCACGTCTCAAAACCAGTCAAAAATGAAAGAATAATAAACCTCATCCTCACCTGAGTCTAACCATATAAAATTTTTTAAAATCGGGCTCCGTTTGGTCCCTCAAATCCCTACCTAAAACTCTCCAAAACTCAAGCCCTAACTCCCTCAATTTCACTTTGAAATTATCAATCAAATCCCAAAAACGAAGATGGATTCATGAAATATAACCAAAATTGAGTAGAGAACACTTACCCCAATCGCCCCAATTCGCCTCCAAAATCGCCCCAATTCGAGTTCCCCAACTCAAAATATGACCGAATGAACAAACTCTTATTTTATATATTTTTCTGCCAGATATTCTACTTCGTTTCTCATGCCAAACGATTCCGAAATACGCTTTTAATACCTCCAATGGATTCTTTGTGAAATACTAGTCAAGTTAGGCTTTTGAATCACTCAATTTGACCTTATAATGAAGGAGATATGCAGGTTTTAATATTTTCAAATAGTGCAGATTTTTAAATACGCCGTCCGTGACAATTTCGTAATTAATCTGACAAAATCTAGTAACTTAATTCTTAGTAAAATGACCATAAAATCCTCATACGATATCCAAATTCGACGATTCTTTTTTCTACGGTTCCGTAATTATGATACAAATCTAATGCTTTAATCAAAAAAGAAATCGGAGCTCATTTATTCCATATGATATCATTTATGCTTGAAGAAACGGCGTCGAAACATAAGAAAAACGAGCGCAACACAACCCAAACCTATCCGAAACTCACTCGAGGCCCGCAGGACCTCAATCAATAATTCCAACAAGTCATATATCACTGCCCGAACTTAGTCGAACCTTCGAAACATCCAAAATAATACCAAAATACCAAATCAACCTCGGATTCAAGCCTAAGAACTTCTAAACTTCTAACTTTCACCAATTCAAGCCTAATTTTACCACGTACCTCCAAATTACATTCCGGACATACTCCTAAGTCTAAAATCACCCAACGAAGCTAATCGAATCATAAAAATCTAAATCCGAGTTCGTTTACTCATAAGTCAACATCCGGTTGACTTTTCTAACTTAACTTTCTAACTAAGAGACTAAGTGTCTCATTTCACTCCAAAACTACTCTGAACCCAAACCTACAAACTCGATACAACTCAACACAGCTGAACAACACATAAATAAGCAGAAATGGGAAAAATAATGCTAAAACTCTCGGAACGACCGACCAGGTCGTTACAAATTTCTACCATGAATTATTAGTAGACTTAAAGTAGTAGTATTTTATTTTAGAAAATGGTAGTGTATATACTATTGTTATCCCGTATACTTTAAGCAAGCCCAGGTTTCAGCCACCACATGCTATTTTGAGTCTATTACTCATATGATCACTAAACTATTTAAAGTTATGGATTAAAGTAACTTTTCTTTTATTTGTAACAGTAAATTTACTCAACTATTTCTATTGCACACAAATAGTCCTTCAATCGGAATTATTAAACTTTTCGGTGAAAAAATGTGACGTGACAGTCCATATAATTTTTTTATATTTTTGGACCAAAATAAAAAATTAACACCCAAATAATACATAAAAATTCACCCATACGCCCAACCTAACTTACTAAAAATAAAAATCCACCCGTTGAATAAAATGAAACGCTAAAACCCATTACTATTGTAAATGCATCTCTCTTCTTCTAATAAAAAGTTTTTTTTTTTTTACATAGTTTCACTCTAGTCCTTAATCTCATACCCATTACTAAGTAGAAGAAAAATCGTAAAAAACATAATACAAGTCATTGAGAAAAGAAGAACACAGGTCACTCTAGTCTTTAGTCTTTAGTCGTTAGCCTCGTACCCATTATTATTTTATAAAAGTAGAGTAAAACCATAAAAAATCTGCTTTTTATAAGAAAAAGAGAGATACATTTACCACAGGGATGCATTTTAGTGGTGAATATTTATTTTTAGTAGGTCGGGTTGGGTGTATGGGTGCATTTTTATGTTATGTGGTATTAATTATTTTAGGAAACTTTACATAACTGTCACAGTTTAAAAGAAATATAACAAATTCTTAGCATGAAACTCAACATTACAGTTGTGGCAAAAAATAATTATATTTATAGCACACAGTTTCATTAAAATAGGAATATTAATTATTAATCAGTAAACATAAGCAATTTGAATGGAAAGTCAATAATTCTTTGTACAAAAATCATCCCGTGTTTTCTCTTTATCTATTAGCTTTCCTTCTTTTTCTTCATTTTCTTAATTTCTTTTTATGCCGAAGCCAATATATTTTCAAAATTTGTTCCATTCGTTTTCTTTTTAATTATCTTTCTTAAGTTTTTCTCTTCCTTCTTTCTTCCTTTCTTAACATAAAGATTTTACTTCGATAATAATATATGTTAATATATACAAAACGTATATATATAAAAAAATATACATTGAATTAACACATATAAAATATACAAAACATATACATAAAAAATACATCTTCAATTAAGATGACACTTAGACATGTGAAATATACATAAAAATATATATCTTAAATTTAATTAAGATGGCATATAAATATACAAAAAATATACATAAAAAATACATCCTGAATTAAAATGGCACTTGACATATAAAATATATGTGAAATATATATTAAAAATACATCTTAAAATAATATGACACTTCACAAATAAATATACAAAAAATATATACATAAAAATATATTTTAAATTAAAGTGATACTTGATATACAAAGTATAAAAGACGTATAAATCAATACATCTTGAATTTAGGTGGCATTTACATATGCATCAGATTTTCAAAAATGGAGTGAAGAAGATGAATGTTGGAAAGGGAGAATTGAGATGGACAAAAAAAGTACTTCCTGTTATTAGTGAGTCAGTTTACTTATTAAATATTGAGCTTAATTTTTATAATAGCTAATAATGAAAAAAAAGAAGTGATCTTTATGGAATAAACAATAAATGATTTTATTTTTTTAAATAATAGATAAAAAAGGATCAAGCGTGTAAAAAACTCATTTTATTTAGTCCAAGAATATAAAAAGACCATGCATAGTCCTGTTTTTCCCTTTTCTTTCCTTTCAATATTAAAAGTAAAAGATACGCAAATGAATGAGTTTGTTACTGAAAATAGTAGGATATAACATATTAAAATTATTTATTTTAGCATCGTAATAAGGTATACAATTCGAATCGAAATTCGAAATATTTATCCGATCCGTATTTCATTTGGTTCGGATTCGGATTGTAATTTACAAAATTCGAAATCTGAAATTATAATTTGAAAGGTGCTAAATCCGATCCAATTCATGAACATGCCTAACTGCCATGACACATTTTTCCACCGAAAATTTTGATAATTCCAGTTTAGTGACCATCTGTGAGCAATAAGAATAGTTGAGTGACTTTCGTGTTACAAACGAAAGAGAAGTGACATTAGTCTATAATTTTGAATTGTTGAATGTGTTAGGTTTTGTGAATGGGTGTGAATGAGAAATGAAAGAGGCACCTTTTGAGTTGCACCTCTTCATCTCACCCTTTCATTGCTTATAAATTTAGAGGGTTAGCCTCATATTTTATATATGAAAAAATTTGAAAACTTTTTTCCTCTTTTCTATATTGCTGTATTATTTTCAAAATAAATATAAGTGTCAAGTGTGATTTGCTTCGTCTGTTGAGTTCACTAAAGTTTTGTGATTTGTAGTGCCGATATCACAGAATAGTTATTTCGTTCTATCCTGCGAGGAATTAATCTATAACCTTGAGCAATAGTAGTGTGATTAAATTCCTTACAAACACACAAATATTTGTGGGCTTAGAATATTTTATGTTTTATTTATTGAACTAACGTTTTTTTAGTTTCTGATTTTCTAATTTTAAACACAGATTATTAACAGAATGGTCATATGAGCGATGGATTCTATTATTTTTTTAAATAAATTCTATTAGATCGGGAATTAGGAAAAGGAAAGGAGGGCAGTGAGAATTGCATCTATCCCGACAGGTACCAGTAGATAATCTCAAGCGGTTACCTAAAATAAATATCTAATAATAAATAGCTCGATCAAATCTGCCTTTAAAAAAGTATTTGTAACACGAGATATACATCCATTCGTGTTCACTTGAACATTCTTTATAGAAAAATTACTTGACTGAGCTTAGTCCTTCATCTTAGTGGTAAAGAGTGATAAAAATCACCTTAAAGTTGCGCGTTCGAAGACATGGGCGGATTTATGTGGAGGGGTGGGGTACATGCACCCATGCTCATCTCCTTGGGCTATGTATAAATAGTATCCATTCTGTTTCAATTTAGATGACACACTTTCTTTATTAGTCCGTCCAAAAAGAATGATATATTTTTACAATTAAAAATAATTCAACTTAACTCTTTATTTTACTCATTTTACTTAGAATTAGAAACTTTTATAACCACACAAATGTCATAGCCCTATAAAACTTTTACCCCTTAAACTTTTAAGATCACAAATTTCAAAAAATCTTATTTTTCTTTCTTAAACTCCGTGTCGAGTCAAACTACCTCATCTAAATTGAAAAGAGAGAGTAATATTATTTTTTTGCTATTATGGACTAAATATATTTGTGGCCACACATGCTCAAGTTACTGGTTTGGTGCACGGGTGTCGAATACCCCTTTTGTCTCCTTTTTGTCCCCAAGATCAGGGGATCGATCCACATACAATTCTGTTTAATTAATTTCTTTTATAATTAATAAATAGTAATTAAAGTCACTTTTTAATTAACAACAGATCCCTACGCCCTTTTCTTCTTTCCAATTAATAAGCAAACACGTATTTTACTTCTTTTTTTTTATTCCCTTTTGCCTACGTCTTTTTTATTTTTCTTCTCTTAATCTTTGAAATTCCTAAAAACAAAGTACACGTGACTCGTCTTTCTCAGCTCTGAGGCTCTCGTGGATTCAAAGCAGCAAAACTCCCTGCTAAATACTAAACTATGACTTTAAAATTTTTTTTGAATGAATTTAGTTTGCTCTATAGAGCGTGAGATATTTAAAACTATAAGTAATGATGTTATTATTGACTGATTTCAAAGTATGAAAACTTGTCAGGAAAAATTGTAAAGTGAATAATATTTTTTGCGTATATAGTACTGATATAGTTTGCTCGTCAACTTGTTATCACCATAAAATTTTATATAATGGAATCAAACATCAATTTTAAAAGATAATAGCATACCCATATTTTTAAAATTCTTGATACGTCTTTGTTCAAAGATCACACGCAGCAGCGTTCAGCATAATTTTTGCTTCATTTTTGACAGGTTGAAAACTCACAAGCTGCAGTTGCATACACTAATGAATTATTGCCCCATTATTCTCGCATCAACCAATACACTTATAAAATCCACACATAATATCTTTTTTCGATAAAATTAGTTACTCATACATAGTATGTTGTTCTTTTTCTCCCAAATTATCTAATGAAAAGTCCTATTGTCACTTGGAGAGCTAATAATTACTTTAGTTTACCTAAAAATATTAATATTTGTCAACCTCCTTAATATTACACTTTTTTCCAATTTAGAATTATCTATGTGAATAAATTATTTTAGTTTTTGAAAGATATTTTTATAGTAATACAGATATTAATTATATTTATAATTGTATCCAACATAAAATGCAATTACAAATTATAAAATAAAGTTGGTCAAAATTTTGTGTGTTTATATAATAATATAGATAAAAATATGAAGATATGCATGTATACGGTCAAAATGGAGTTTGCCCTTCGTGTGATTAATCAAGATTGGAGCATGATGAACCGAGGTTCGTCATTATAATATCGAGCTCGAAACCCAGAGAACGATCAATATCGACCTCGAGACCCAGAGACTGATCAATATCGAGTTCGAGACCCAGGGACCAACCATGCCGAAATCAGACAAGATCGAGATCGAGCCAAGGGATAAAGGAGCGTTATAGCCGCATTTGGGGAGAGAATCTCGGCGAAAATCAAGAAAAAGTTAATTAATTAATCTATCATGGGATCTCCACTATGTATTTTTAAATTATACCCAAAATGGGATCCCCCCACTATATCAAGAGTGGTTATCATTTGTAAGAGGACATTGATTCATACACACATTCATTCCAATATATACAGAAGACATAGCCAATACTATCTTTGGGTGGCTTTTGGTATTTTAATCAAATTGTTTCTTCTATCAATCGTTCTTCACCCGATTTCGAGGTGATTAAACTTGAAGGTTTTGGCTAATTAGTTCATCTAGTTTGCATTCATTTCTTTTATAACTAATTTCAATACACATTTATGTATCTTTCCCAATTTGTATCAATTTATACCACGCATCCTTAGAATTACGTATAAATTTAACTCTATCCGTTTTTTGGGTAAACAGTTTTGCACCCACCGTGGGGCCAAGGATAATAGTGGTTATTTGATACGAATATCTGTGAAACACACTATTTTACACTTGCTCTGGGAAGTGTCTTTGATTTCAGGTTAAAAACGATGAACTCTCAATTAATGGCCTTACCTATCAATAACGAAGGTAGCCTTCAAGATGAGAATAACAACCTGACGCTCGGGGATGAAAGGCCACTCGTCTACCCTATTGGAACTCGAGCTGTAGATCCAATTGACGTTAATTCACATGTGGCCATTGAGGCGAACCAATGTTCCGACCCCAAAAACAACATTCATGGTGAAACTCGATATGCAGTTCGAAATACCCAAAATGCTGGAGAAGACGGGATCAACCTGCGTATGATTTTTGAAATGTTGCAAGCTCAACAGGTAGCGATAACTCAGTTGCAAAGCCAAACCCAGGCACCGAGCAGGTAGAGCCCGGTCCACCCCAAGAAGTCACCCACAAAACGGGGCTAGCTGTAGTAAGGTCAAATGAACAAGAATCGAGGACTAATCCCGAAATTATTAAGATGCTCGAGGAACTGACAAAACGAATAGAGTTAGGAGAAAGGATGATTGAAGCAAACGACAAAAAGGTGGAAACTTATAACTCCAGGGTTGATCAGATCCTGGGGGCACCACCAATATTGAAGGGCTTGGATTCCAATAAATTCGTACAGAAGCCTTTCCCCCCCGAGCACGGCTCCAAAACCGATCCCCAAGAAGTTCCGCATGCCCGAAATTATTAAATATAATGGAACGAACGTCACTAACGAACATGTCACCTCTTACATATGTGCCATCAAAGGGAACGATCTAGAAGATGACGAGATCGGATCCGTATTATTAAAGAAGTTCAGTGAAATCTTGTCAAGGGGAGCGATGATATGGTATCATAATTTATCGCCTAACTCTATCGATTCTTTTGCTATGATTGCAGATTCTTTCGTAAAAGTACATGCCATAGCCATAAAGGTCGAAACCAGAAAGTCAGGACTTTTCAAGGTAAGGCAAAAGATAACGAGATGCTAAGAGAGTTCGTATCTCATTTTCAAATGGAATGAATGGATCTACCACTGGTCACGGATGATTGGGCCATTCAAGCTTTCACCCAAGGACTGAACGAATGAAGCTCGATGGCTTCACGACGGTTGAAGTAGAACTTGATTGAGTACCTGGATGTTACCTAGGCTGATGTAAACAATCGATATCAATCAAAGATTAGAGTCAAAGACGACAAGTTGGGTTCTGGGTCCGTTATTAAAAGGGACAACAACCAAGAACCAAGGTCGAATAGGGATCGATACCAGCCGTATAACGAGGATCGTAGGGGTAGCGAACCGGGATGTAACCCCGTACGGGGCGAAAGAAGAAGTATTCGAGGTCAAGGGTCTCGAGGGATGATGAACAAGAATGGGTTCGACATGCATACCAGACCTAAGGAAGCATCGCGGTTAGTAGAATATAACTTCAACATTGATGCATCTGCCATCGTATCGGCTATCGGACGCATCAAAGATACTAAATGTCCTCGACATATGCAGTCCGATCCAGCCCAGAGAAATCCCAATCAAATGTACATGTATCAAGGCACTCATGGCCACAGAACGGAAGATTGCTGGCAGTTGAGAGATGAGGCAGCCCGGTTATTCAATGAAGGGCACCTTCGAGAGTTTTTAAGTGAGCGGGACAAGAACCATTTCAAAAATAGAGAGTTCAATAGACATAACGAATAAGAAGAGCCACAACACATCATCCACATGATCATCGGAGGGATCGATGTCCCCTAGGGGCCGGTGCTTAAATGCACTAAGATGTTGATCAAAAGAGAGAAGTGATCTCGAATTCAGGATTACATACCTAAAGGAACCTTGTCCTTTAGTGACGAAGACGCGGAAGGAATCATGCAACCCCATAACGATACACTGGTAAGATCTATGCTTATGAATAAAACTCAAGTTAAGCGTGTGTTAATTGATCCAGGTAGTTCGGCCAACATCATTCGATCAAGAGTCGTAGAACAACTCGGTCTACAGGACCAGATCGTGCCCGCAACCCTGATACTAAACGAATTCAATATGGCGTGTGAAACTACTAAGGGTGAGATGATTTTGTCAGTAAACATGGACGGGGCCATCCAAGAAACGAAGTTCCACGTGATCAAGGGCGACATGAGATATAACGCCCCATTCGAGAGGCCGTGGATCCACAACATGAGAGCAGTACCCTCGACCCTTCACCATGTTCTAAAATTCCCAAGACCAAAGAGAATCAAAATGGTCTACGGGGAGCAACCGGCTGCAAAGGAAATATTTGCCGTCGATGAAGTGATTTTGATATCATTATTATTATCGACAAAGGGATCAGATTCAAATAAGAAACGGGACACCAAATAGCAATCACAAACGTCAGCCTCGACCCCATTAGAGAATCAAAGGACTGACGAAGATGATGATTATGGGATCCCTCGATCCTTCATGGTCCCCGATGATTCCGACGCTACCAAATCAACGGTCGAAGAACTGGAGCAAATCACGCTAATCGAATATCTGATTGAGCAAAAGGTGTACCTGGGCACGGGATTAAATCCCGAGCTCAAGAAAAAACTTGTTTAATTTCTTCTAGCTAACATGAACTGTTTTGCTTGGTCCCATCTTGACATGACAGGGATCCCACCGGAAATAACCACTCATAGACTAAGTTTGGATCTGAAATTCCATCCGGTGAAGCAAAAAAGAATGCCCCAGTCAAAGGTCAAACATGCCTTCATTAAGGATGAGGTAAAAATTTCTTAAAATAGGATCCATTCGAAAAGTAAAATACCCCGAATGGCTAGCAAATGTGGTGGTAGTCCCTAAGAAGGAAAACAAACTTAGAATGTGTATAGATTATAAAGACCTGAATAGAGCATGCCCCAAGGATTCTCTTCCTTTGTCTAATATCGATCGTATGATCGATGCCACGGCCGCCCGCGAGACTCTCAGTTTCTTGATGCATACTCTGGGTACAACCAGATACATATGAACCCGGAGGACCAGGAAAAGACCTCATTTATCACTAGGTACGTTACTTACTGTTATAACGTAATTCCATTCGGTCTAAAAAACGCTGGTGCAACTTATCAAAGCCTAGTAAACCGAATGTTTGAAAAACAAATAGGAAAATCAATGAAAGTTTATATTGATGACATATTAGTAAAGTCCCTGCGAGCAGAGGACCATTTAATACATTTGCAGGAAACTTTCGATATACTGAGGGAGTACAATATGAAGCTCAAGCCCAAAAAATATGCATTCGGAGTTGGCTCGGGCAAGTTTCTTGGTTTCATAGTGCCCAATCGGGAATCGAGATCAACCCCAATAAAATCAAAGCTATCGAGGATAACACGATAGTAGATAATTTGAAGGTCGTGCAGAGGCTAACGAGACGGATAGCCGCCCTAGGACGATTCATTTCGAGATCCTCAGATAGAAGCCATCGATTTTTCTCACTACTTAAGAAGTAGAGCAAATTTGCATGGACTACAGAATGCTAGCAGGCTTTGGAGGAGCTACAGCGGTATTTATCGAGCCTGTCGCTACTTCATACCCGAAAAAAGGACGAATAACTTTACATGTACTTGACTGTCTCGGAGATAGCGGTAAGTGGAGTCCTGGTTCGAGAAGAATGAGGTACGCAATTCCCTATTTATTATGCCAGTCGGACCTTAGGCGAGGCCGAAACTAGATATCCAAACTTAGAAAAATTAGGGCTTGCTTTAATAAGCGCCTCTAGGAAACTAAAACCATATTTCCAGTGTCATCCGATATGTGTTGTAACAAATTATCCTCTTCGAAATATTTTGCACAACCCCGAGCTTTCGGGTCGATTGACCAAATGGGCCATAGAAATCAGTGGGTACGATGTTGAGTATCGACCCTGAACCGCCATCAAATCTCAAATCTTGGCGGACTTCATGGCTGACTTTATACTGGTCTTCGTACCCGAGATTGAAAAAGAACTACTAATAAAATCGGGTACCTCTTCGGGAGTCTGGACCCTCTTTACGGACGGTGCCTCGAATGCGAAGGGGTCCGGACTAGGCATAGTACTAAAATCACCCACAGGTAATGTAGTTAGACAGTCTATTAGAACTACAAAATTGACTAACAATGAGGCCGAGTATGAGGCCATAATTGCAGGTCTCGAACTAGCTATAAGCTTGGGAGTGGAAGTTGTAGAGGCTATGTGCGATTCTCTCCTCGTGGTAAACCAAGTTAACGCGACTTTTGAAGTCCGAGAAGATCGAATGCAGAGGTACTTGGATAAACTACAGGTGACTCTACATCGATTTAAGGAATGGACCTTGCAACATGTACTTTGAGAACAGAACAACGAGCCCGACGCTCTCGCAAACTTAGGTTCATCGGTCAAAGATGACGAACTTAACTCGGGGACTGTCGTACAACTCATGAGATCGGTAATCGAAGAAGGTCACGCCGAGATAAACTCCATAAGTTTAACCTGGGATTGGAGAAACAAAAACATAGAGTACTTTAAGAACGGGAAGCTTCCATCGGATCCAAAGGAATTGAGAGCTCTGAGCATAAAGGCATCACGGTTCACCCTGTACGAAAACGGAACACTGTTTAGAAGGACGTTCGATGGACCATTGGCAATATGTTTGGTACCGGGAGATACCGATTACATCCTTCGGGAAATTCAATAGGGCGCTTGTGGAAATCATTCCGGTGCCGATTCGCTGGTCCACAAAGTAATTAGAGCAGGGTATTATTGGACCGATATGGGCAAGGATGCAAGAGAGTTAGTTCGAAAACGCGACGAATGCCAAATGCATGTGCCCATGATTCATCAACCCGGGGAACTACTCCATTCGGTCCTATCTCTATGGCCTTTCATGAAATGGGGAATGTACATCGTTGGCCCCCTCCCTTCGGCCCCAAGAAAGGCTCAGTTTATTTTTTTATGACTGATTATTTCTCTAAATGGGTTGAAGCACATGCTTTCGAGAAAGTAAGAGAAAAGGAAGTGATAGGCTTCATATGGGACCACATCATATTCGGGTTGCCATCCGAGATTGTATGTGATAATGGAAAATAATTTATCGGCAGCAAAGTAACTAAATTTCTCGAGGATCACAAGATCAAAAGGATTCTATCAACACCTTATCATCCCAGTAGGAACGGACAAGCCGAATCAACCCATAAAACCATCATCCAAAATCTTAAGAAGAGATTGACCGACGCCAAAAGAAAATGGAGAGAAATACTACCCGAGGTCCTATGGGCATATCGCACAACATCGAAATCCAGTACCAAAGCAACACCATTCTCGTTGGTTTATGGCACCGAAGCTCTTATCCCGATCAAGTCGGAGAGTCTAGCATCAGGTTTCGATATGCAACATAGGAATCAAATAACGAGACCATGAATACGAGCTAAGAATTGTTGGACGAAAGACGAGAAGCCGCTCTCGTCCGATTGGCCGCCCAAAAATAGCGGATCGAAAGGTACTACAATCGAAGAACCAATCTTCGACATTTTAACATCGGGGACTTGGCGCTAAGCAACGTCATCCTCAATACCCGACAGACGAATGAAGGGAAACTGTGTCTGAACTGGGAAGGACCGTATCGGGTTCTCGAAATCGTCGGAAAAGGATCCTACAAGCTCGGTAATAAACGACAAACAACTGCGGAGCAATTGGAATGTATCGCACCTAAAATGATACTACTGCTAAGGTACGACCCTCCCATGTTCATTTGTATTTTGAAACTAACCCTTGCAGGTGTTCGAGCAGAAACAAGGATGGATTCTTCAACATGAAGCCTTTAGGTCTGAAAGCGCGCGTTGCATTCTTTTTCCCTTAGACCGGATTTGTCCCAAATGGGTTTTTCGGCGAGGTTTTTAATGAGGTAACCATTGATCGTGCTATCTTAGAACAATTCAGCAGTATCCGAGGCCTCTTTACAATCAACCTCTAATATTGGGGGCATTGCCCTCGAATATCAAGTCTGGGCAAGATCGTTACTTCATGGCAAGAGGGTCTCGATAGGAAAAATTTGTAAGGGCCAAATGGTCAAACGGACCATGCCTGCATAGTTTGCTCGAGCCCTGGCACAAAACATATATGCATGTATAATGACCTATAAAAGAAAAAAAATTTCTTTGCCGATATCTCATACCTCAGAAAGGTTCTTCTACTTTATATTCTCGATCTATTATGCAAATAGGCTTAAGGGCCGACCATAACTGGAATACGGATTACCCCATAAATCGGGGACTTCCATTTGAAAAATCAACAAGATCTAATTATATAAAGCCTAAGGACTACCTTAATTCGAGTTCGAGAAATAATTCTCACTCGACTACAAAGCCTAATGGCTACCTTATTTCGAGTTTGAGAAATCATTCTCACTCGACTACAAAGCCTAAGGGATACCTTAATTTGAGTTTGAGAAATCATTTTTACTCGACTACAAAGCCTAAGGGCTACCTTAATTCGAGTTCGAGAAATCATTCTCACTAGACTGTAAAGCCCAAGGGAGTTCGAGAAATCATTCTCACTTGACTGTAAATCCCAAAGGCTACATTAATTCGAGTTCGAGAAATCATTCTCACTCGTCTGTAAAGCCCAAGGGCTACCTTAATTCGAGTTCAAGAAATCATTCTCACTCGACTACAAAGCCTAAGGGCTACCTTAATTCGAGTTTGAGAAATCATTCTCACTCGACTACAAATTCTAAGGGCTACCTTAATTCGAGTTCAAGAAATCATTCTCACTCGACTGTAAAGCCCAATGGCTACCTTAATTCGAGTTCGAGAAATTATTCTCACTCGACTACACAGGCTTAAGGGCCGACCAAAACCGGAGTTCGAATGATTACCTCATAAATCGGGGACTGCCATCCGAAAAATCAACGAGATCGAATTATATAAAGCATAAGGGCTACCTTAATTTGAGTTCGAGAAATCATTCTCACTCGACTACAAAGCCTAAGAGCTACCTTAATTTGAGTTCGAGAAATCATTCTCACTCGATTACAAAGCCTAAGGGCTTTCTTAATTCGAGTTCGAGAAATCATTCTCACTCGACTACAAAGCCTAAGGGCTATAGTAATTCGAGTTTAAGAAATCATTTTCACTCGACTGTAAAGCCCAAGGGCTACCTTAATTCGAATTCGAGAAATCATTCTCACTCGACTACAAAGCCTAAGGGCTATAGTAATTCGAGTTTAAGAAATCATTTTCACTCGACTGTAAAGCCCAAGGGCTACCTTAATTCGAATTCGAGAAATCATTCTCACTCGACTACAAAGCCTAAGGGCTACCTTAATTCGAGTTCGAGAAATCATTCTCACTCGACTGTAAATCCTAAGGGATACTTTGCTTCGAGTTCGAGCGAATCATTTCACTTGACATCTATTTATCAAGTCTAAGAGCCACCTCGGTTCGAGTTAGAACATTCACTCTGGGACTACCTATAAGAAAATGTCGAGTGCAGTACTTGCTATCGGTTCTTACTATCTCAATCTTGGACCTTTGAATAATTATTCCATGCTAAGGCACTCTTTGACCTTTGTATAAGTTAACAAAAAGGCAAAAGATTGAGAAGCCATAGAAGGGAAAAGTCTTATATATACATCAAAATCTTTTACAAAGGCAACACGGCCCGAAGGAAGTTCTTTGCAAAGGCCGAAGCAACCTCGATAGAAATAACAAAAACTACTAAATGGCTTGGTCTTCATCGAAGGCCGCGTCCTCGAGATCTTCCCCACCTTCAGATTCGCTCGAGCTATCGGAGTCTTACTCAGGAAAGTCAGCCTTCGAGCCATGTTTTCCTCCACCTTGGCATTTTCAATTTCGGCCTCAACATTGAAACCCTGAGCACTGACCTCCTAGAGAGCTTCTCTCTGAGCCCGCCATTTAGCATGTTCGACCATGCTCTTAGCATGGGACTGGTTAACCTCAACATCGGTCCTGAACTGGGCCACTTTAGCATCAGCTCTTTTATTAGCCTCAGTTGCCTCAGATCTGACCACTTTGAGTTCATTAGCCAAGGTTGCCTTATCGGAAGTGGCCAAATCTAACCGGCTCTGAAGCTCTTTAACCCTCTCGATCTGCACCAAGGTGTTTTTTTATTTGCAGCCCAAACTTGGGGCTCAACGGAATCCAATTGCGCTTGAACGATCTCCTTTTTAGAGGCGAGTATATCCATATTTTATTTGAATTTTTCCCCTTCGGCCATTAGCTCATCTACATGCGAATTGAGTCGCTCGATCTGTTCAAGCCTCTACCGAACCTACAGAATCAGATTGTTAGTGGTTATCTACAATTCATCTCCACTATCGTGAAGAATTTGGAATACCTGCTCAGCCATCTCCTCGTGCTCATCCCGAGCCGCTGCCAAATCTGCTCGAAGTTTCTCGCTAAGAAGTTTATAGGAGTCACTATTCTCAGTGAGGTCCCGAACCTCGGCCTCATGCTCCTCTCGGATTAGGAGGAAAGCCTCATGATGCAACACCGAAGCCTACAAACATGGAAAAAATGTTAGAATTATCTACAACAAGTATAAAAGAAACAACATAGATGCCATCGAAGTTACCCGATTCAGAGCATGCTGGGCCTCGTTGAAAAGGTAGGCGGGTCCTACCACATTCATCACTGCTTGATACTCTTCGGTCACTAGGGATCTAAGATAACTAGCAATCCCTACGGGTGGAGAGAAAATTCGGGTATCTTCCGGGACGCAGAGCACTACCTTCCGCCTAAGATCATGATCAATACTCAGGGCCGGGAATTGGTCCACCAGTTTTGGAATCAATGAAGACCCGGTAGAGCCTAACCATGATGTTTTCTTTGGTATAGGTAATCCACCAAACCCGATAACCTCCTCCGAGGCAGCTGAATCGAGCCCATCGAGAAAACCGTGGATATCGGTCGGCTCCTGAATGCCCTTGTAGGATCGACCTTCCAACATGCTCGCCTCACGGATCATAGCATCCGAAATTTGAGGGGATCCGCTAATATCAACTATCCCGAGCTCATCCCTCGAGATATCTTCTGCTGCCCGAGAAGTCCTACCCTCGGTCTCCCCTTCAACCATCTCAGCTCGAGATGGAATAGTCTCTGCTTTTTCTTGTTCCGGGATTATGGCCAGGGTTCCCTTATTCACTTCAGCCGATTCGGAAGATTGTTGTATCACAACATTAGCCCGTACACTGGCTAATTCCTCTTCTCCTTCTTCGGGCTCGTCCCTTAATCGGCGGATCCATTCCGAAAGCATAAAACTGAGGCCCCCCTTTGGCTTGCGAGATTTCTTCGCTGATTTTTTCTTTTCCAAGACCGGGAAACTCGGTACATCTTTTCTCATTTTTTCTTTAACCTGCTTCGAGATAGGAACCTCCTCATCACCAGATGGGGGCCTTATGGCAACGTCCTTTCCAAGTCCTACAAAGAGAAAAGGGGGTTAAGCAAGTAAAGAAGAGCAAATGACAAACAGATTAAGAAAGAGACTTACCATGACTACGGTCCTCCCATCGACCCTTTGATAATTCCACCCAAGCGCGCTCAGAGTACGGTCTCGGCAACACCGGACCTTCAACCCATTGCTTAAGATCCGGAATCAGCTCAGGCATCCGAGCCACAGCTATGACAAGAAAGAAAATATAGATCAATAAAATGAAAGGCAATTACAAAATTAAAACGAACGAAGGGAAATAAGTGCTCCCGATTCATATTCCATTTCTTAGAAAATGGTATGTCATCGGAAGGGATCAGGTCTGAGGTTTTGACTCGAACAAATCGGCTCATCCAACCTTGATCACGAGTCTCGTCTACACTCGAGAATGACACTTTGGTGGATCGGCGAGCAAGCTTGATTAACCCTCCTCAATAAAGTCGGGGACTATAAAGGCGCATAATGTAGTCGAGGGTGAAAAGACACCCCTCGATTTTGCTCGAGAAAAATCGGAGAAGAATCACTATTCTCCAAAAAGAAGGATGGATCTGGCCAAGGGTCACGTCGTATCTCTTGCAAAAGGCAATGATGATAGGGTCTAAAGGACCCAACATGAAAGGATAAGTATAAACACTTAGGAACCCTTTCACGTGGGTAGTAATTGATTCATCATGCGATGGGACTAACACATGCTTATCGTCCCAGTTGTATTCTTGTTTGACTTTCTCGATAATTTTCTCGTTGATTGTACACTGGTACCTCGACATCGGCTCACATCGACCCGATACCGAAGAAGGTTTTTCAACTTTAAAATCACTGACAGTTGAACACCTTACCGGAATGAATTCCTCAGGGCAAGGCTCTGCCACATCCTCACCACCGGTGGGTCGTGATGAAGAAGCAACCTCTTTTTGCGGAACGATTTTAGATGTTTTGGCCATCTAAATTTCTGTGAACAAAGAAGAAGGGAGATTGAAGTATTTGGTTTTTTGTGAAGAACAAGCAAAGAAATTCCAAAACCTGGAAATAGGAAGCTTTGGAGAAGGCGAAGGACCGTGAAGATTGGAATGAAAAAGGTTTAAAGGTAAAAGCTTGAAATAATGAAGAAAAAAGCTATTTATAGATTTCACAGCGACGGTTCAAAATTTGCAGTGGCCGACCATCGACTGACGCACATTTAATGCCTTGGTAACTGGACCGACGGGACGTTTGTCACATACGTTACAATTGGGCTCGTCGCAGACGTTAGTATTCGTCTAGTCGGTGGTTGAAAAATCATATCGTTTCTCGCCACCTTCTTTTCGAGAAACGAGGGGACTATCTGTATACGGTCAAAATCGAATTTTTTCTTCGTGTGATTAATCAAGATTGGTGCATGATGAACCGAGGTTCGTCATTATAATATCGAGCTCGAGACCTAGAGACCGATCAATATCGAGCTCGAGACCCAGGGACCGACCCATACCGAGACCAGACAAGATCAATATCGAACCAAGGGACAAAAGAGTCGTTATAGCCGTACTTGGGGAGAGAATCTCGGCAGAAATCAAAGGAAAAATTAATTAATTAATCTATCATGGGATCCCCATTATGTACTTTTAAATTATACCCAAAATGGAATCCCCCACTCTATCAAGACTGGTTATCATTTGTAAGAGGACATTGATTCATACACACATTCATTCAAATATATACAGAAAACAGAGCCAATACTATCTTTGGGTGGCTTTTGGTATTTTAGTCTAATTGTTTCTTCTATCAATCGTTCTTCATCGGATTTGGAGGTGATTAAACTTGAAAGTTTAGGCTAATTAGTTCATCTGATTTGCATTCATTTCTTTTATAACTAATTTCAATACACATTTATGTATCTTTTTCGATTTATACCAATTTATACTACATATCTTTAAAACTACGTATAAATTCAACTCTATCCGTTTTTCGGGTAAACAATGCAATTTGAGATGTTGAAAATATTAACAAAAAACAAAAATGGAAAACAAAGTTAAGCCCAAAGCTAAAATCGATAAATCAGTGCCATCTTTTTCTCTTTGAATGCGTGATCTGTGCTCAATATACAATATTTCAGTTTATACGGCAATTAGTGTATATTCATTACTAAAATAAACACAAATGACAAAAAAACAAATTTCTGTATAATTTGTATTTGGTAGAAACAGATTGTTGAGATCGTTCATGGCAGAATCACTGGAGTGAACAAGATGGTAGTGAACCCACACATTGAATAAATTTGTTGTTTACTTCTTCAAATTTTTGAACAGCCTTGATATAATTTCTGGCTCTCCACTGCTCACGGTCAAAATACATTTACCATTAATTTAAATATTTTCTACAAAAGATGTTTTGACGAGTTAAGATTGACAAGAACATAGCTGTGCCTTGCTATACAGTATACACTAAATACGTGCTCGAAAAATCACTTTACAACCTTCAGATGATTAGATTTATACTGTACATGCAGTTTAATTTTCATCATTAATATGTAAATATTAATTATCCTTAAGTTATCGTTAAAGGTAATTTATTCTGGATATTTTCTTTCAATTGACATATACGTCCATTTGCCATTAAAAAAGTTATAAATTTAAGTCACTCCCAAAATCATTCGAAGATAACATCATTTGAGTGCGGGAGGAAGCCATCTATTGGCTACGAGGCAAGTTGAAGAGGTGGAAATTAAGAAAACAAACTTCATGCATGCACCAAAAGAAATTGAAAAACTTACTTTTCCTCATTTCATATTATTTCTTTATGTAATATTTTTTCCAACATTTCCTAATACTTTTAATTATAAAGATTGTGATTCGGAGAAGAACTCAATAATCTGAGGTTGAATCTTATATAAATGTTAGAAAAATAAAATTAATTAGACAACTAGAGCTAGGCCGAAGGATTTAAACTATAACGCAACTAGGAGAATGACATAAAACAAGTGAACATTGTGCATGCACCCAGAAAAATCAGATAATATAATATTTGCTCTAGTTGCAACATCTTTGTCAATATGGCCTCTCGACTAACAAAGGTTGTGGGGACTAGTAAATATTTTGTTATCTTTTTTAATAATGATCTTAGAATTTGAACTTTAGGTATAAAGTCATCTTTGTTATGCAATGCTTTAACCCATTTCCTAGTCCGAATTCGAATTTAATCTAGCCGGTGCAAAATAAAAATATGATGACCTCATTCATCATAACCAAGTTGTCCTCTTTGATTGGATACCTCTAGCCAACTAAAACTTCCATCAGTCTAAAAGAAATTTTATGTCATTTTTTTTTCCTAACTACCAGCAGAACTGCAGAAGGTTGTGGTCAAAAACTGTCAAATTTTTTCCAGCCATATCTACCAAGTTTTGGGATCTTCTAGATTATATTCAAATTTTTGGTTAACATCAATTGCTGGATAAGAAGACCTTACCCCTAATCTCTTGCAGGTAAAGAGACTGGTTCCAAAAAGACCCTAAGCTCAGATAAGCACTAATAGTGTGTACGCGAGCCGTGGAAAAGTACTTATGAATCCAAAGGTGTTTAGCAAGTGAATGAAAAACTAATAGTATATGCCATGTAGCTAAGTTTTTTGTATTTCCCCGCGGTGTATTGAGCATCAGGGCCGGAGCTAGCCCATCGAGTATGGGTTCGGCCGAATCCGATCGTTTTGGTCCAATCCATGTATTTATTTAAAAAAATCTATTGAATATGTACAGATTATTAATTTAAAACGAAGTAACTTTATAGGACTAGAATCCCAAAACCATAAGCCGCTTCGAATCCTGGTTCCATCTTTGTTGAACATATTCTTGTTTTGTATAGTAGAAATGATACCAGGTAACCACTTTAAAGGGCTGCTATTTAGGAATCAGTCAGTGTGTCATGAATTTCAGTTTTTCAGTTTAATTTTTCAGGATAAACGTGTCACGAATTGTTTTGAAATTATGATTTTAGTTAAAATTTCAGAATAAAATAAATACCAATTAATCTCTAAATAGCATCAATAGAATCACATTATGTGCAATTGCCCCTCTTGTATATTGTCGCGATAACTCGTGGGTATTTGCTATTGATGATATGTTTGATTGTTGAATTGATTCCAAAAAGCATGTTAGTTGATGAATAAAGTAAACACCTAAAGTATTGAGACAACAAGATGAGAAGAATCCATGTAATAAGTCATCATCGTATAATAAAGATGCATGAACCTTAGCATTACCGGGTCACTTACAATCTAAGTGGGGCCTTTTTTGAGTAAAGTTCGATCTAATCTATGACTTAAATAATTTCTTATATGCCTTAATTCTCAATCATTTTTGCTTTGCCAAACAATAAGCTAGAAAGTCCAACCCAAATTTGACCTACGCATCTCAATTAGGAGTACTATATATTTCATAACAGACAAATTAAATACCAAATTAAGGCACTTGAAAACATCGTATGAGTGTGTCTGCCTGTGTATTTTTTATTTTCCTATCATGAATTTTTTTTCTTCAAAATTTTACAATTCTTGTATTTCAAACAAATTAATTATTCCACTACAATATAATTGCAAGCAAAAGTGTTGACAATTCAGATAATTCGACTGTCCCCTTAAGGATGTGAAAGGTGGTGTCAACTTTTGCACTATGGCAATTAATGCTTTCACTACCTTCAATTCGAGCTTTATATATACACTAGTTTCTGTAGCCCATTAGTACATTTTTTTTTTAAATCACAAAGTTATTATTAAACATATGTGTAAGGTTTAAAAAAAGATTTAAAGGAAAGTTTGTATATTCTAAAAGCATTTGTTTTTGCTATAAAAAAAAAAAGAAAAAGAATTAAACAAGATAAGTTCCGTCACATATCCTCAAGACCACCGATGAATATGTCGGAATAGTTATTCTTCACCTACTATTTCTGCTCGATATGCTCATGTAACACTACATACTACTATGTCCGTTTGTATTTCCCTTCTGAAACATCACTTTTCTTTCATAAATTATTCGAGTTTTCTTGTTTCTACCTTTACCTACATTTCAAAGACAAATCAATATAATAATTAATTTTACATGGTTCGCCTTTAAAGTAGTGTAGTCAGTGGCGGAGATATCAAAGTAGGTAAAAAAATAAATTATATGTATATATATTATGTATTGACTCCCCTTAATTTTCTGGTATGTTTACTTTTATATATTTTAACACCCCTTAACCAAAGGTCTAAGAAATAACTGTGAGATGAAAACTCACTTGCAGAGATGATAAGGAAGCAACATTGATTTAGTTAGCAAGTTAGAGCTGTAAAATAAATCAAATACACTAAATTTGTCAAAAGAAAATTAGGAATAGAAAGAAAAGAAAAATTCAGAACCTACGAAAATAAAAAACACATAAAAAGTTACTTGACAAAGAACAAGAATACCATAGAGGATTTGAGTTCAAGTCTGGTTAGGTGGAGACAAAGAGCACAACTTTTGGTTCCTTTTCTTTGATGAAATTAACGTTTGTTGAAGTTTTAAAAATCACTACCACGTGTATCCTTGTTCTGTGTTGGATTAGTCGGCAACTTCTTGTGATTCCTCATCACATTTTAGAGTTTCTAGAGTAGCCCAAGGATTCATGGTAAAATATAGGTGACTAAGGCCCGTTTAGACATAAAATTTGATGGAAAATTTTTTCAAAAAGATTTTATTTTTTTCGTAATCATCGTTTGATCATAAAATTTTTAATTTTCACTTGAAAAATAATTTTTTAAAAATTTTTAAAAATTTAAAAAATTTCAAAAAGTTATTTTTTAAAATTTTCACTCAAATCACTCACAAAACTTCAAAAATAACCCAAATTGAAATTTATGTCCAAACACAACTCTAAATTTCAAATACCATTTTTACTTGAAATTTTTTTTCACCATTTTTTCGAATTTTACAATTCTTATGTCCAAACGCCTACTAAGAATTTACTGCTTTTGATTGTTAAATTACTGTACATATATCAAATATAACCTTTGGTATTTCCATTAGAATTGAAATATGAAGAAATAAATATTCCTTGAACTTACTCTAGCTATAAATTCAATGAATACGAAATGGTGGCAGATTCATCATACACCCAAGAGACATTCAAATCTAACAAATTAGAACTGATTATTATACATTTACATGTTTATACAAGAAAATAACTATGAATAATAATTGATTGAAGGGTAAAAAAGTCCCTCAACTTTTGAGGGGATATTTTCGTAATTTAACTTAGATTTAAAGGCTTCCCACTTTTAATATAGTATGATAACTGTTTTTTTTTTTTTTTTTTTTTGCAAATATAAATTTTTTTATTAAGTCTACACTCATCGTCACGAGGCAGCGGGTGAAAATCATTTACATCCCCCAAGTTTGCTTTAAAAATCAAACTCATCCTCCAACTTTAAACAATTATCATTCTGCTCCTCATATTAAAGCCTATTTTATCCTCTAAAATTTTTATCTCTTAATTACTTTTATTCTTTAATATAATAATATTTTTATATTTTAATTTATGTTATCGACTTACCTATAAACAAATTTTAAAAACTTTTTCGAAACCAAAAAAAAAAGTAGTAGTAGTCAAGCATATAAATTAATGATGTTCAATAGTCAAATAAATGAGAAAAATAAAAAATTACAATAAATAATTTACTCGCATCAGTAATTTTATTAATAGCAATCAAAGCTCAGTCTATTTATAAAATTGAGAATAAAAGAGAGTGAAACTTTTATAAATTATACAATGCAGATAATAAGAATTTAATGGACGAAAAATAAAAGTAAATTTTATAATAAATTTGTAAAAAATTATCTATTTATACGTTACATGAACTTTAATTATAATTTTAAAAAATCTAGTAATTACAATCAAAATTCAAAAATTTACATACACGTAGAGAATAATAAAAGTAGCGGATTTTAAAATCACACACACGCCGGCATACATATATGCATTTTAATATACATAATATTAAAATAATAAAATAGGAATACATTTTGTAATAAATTCATAATATGATTATTTTATTTATAATGTTAGTGAACTTAGATTAATAAGTACATGCATTAAAAAATATCTAAATAATATAAAAATATATATTATATATATGGGGAGTCGAAAATGTCCAGGGTAAAGTAGACATTGCATGTAATAAAAGGGTGAAAATGATAATTGTTTAATATTAGAGGATGAGTTTAATTTTTAAAATAAACTTGGGGGATATAAATGATTTCACCCCAAAGTAACATATTGTAATGATACTTCTTAGATAGTTTAAAATTCTAAATCCACTTTTAATTACCAGTTTACCACACTCAAGTTGATCGAAGAAAAAATGGGAACTCCATTTTACATTAGGCAACGTGTAAACTCATATTCCGACATAATTTCACAATTCAAACGTACGGAATCGACTGGAAATTAACGGAGAGATAAATGGAAGGTTCAATTGGAACACAGCAAAGGAATCAAAAGCGGGATATAATGGACACGTAATTAGGAGTAGTTTGGATTTGTTGATTGATTGATGGATACCAAGAAACTTTACCTGCTTGCATCTAAGACCCGTATACTAGAAGACAGTGGCAGAGCCACCTACAGCTTAGTAGGGCTGAGCATATATAAGTTAGAACCGAAGAAATCGACCGACTTGAAAATATTTTTATTTCGATTTTGATTATTCGGTCTTTTCATTCGATTTCACTTTAAAATTTCAAAAATTTATTTTTAAGGTTCGATTGTCGGTTATTGATTTATTTGGTTCGATTAACCGAAAAATCGAATTATTAGCGAATGAATTCTTTAAACTATATATAGACTAAGCTCATATGTAACAAATTAATAATATTAGGCCTAATTTTAAGTTCCATCAAAGACAAAGTCCCAACCCAAATACATAGGTCAATCAACTTTTTCATTCTTAACCCTTAAGACTTTCACTCTAATAAAACTTCCATTTCATTCTAAGATGCTAGGGTTCTTCAAATTTCTATTGCGTCTCTCTTGTCTCTATCGCCATTGATTTGTGCCGGTGGTGCTCCAACAGTTTTCATTGTCGTCAAATTTCTTGTTGTTGTTCAGGTAAGCTTATTTTTTGTTATATTTCTCTCATTTCTTCTTTTTTGTTCACTGTCCTCGCCAATCTTCTTTTGTTTCTCTTGTTTTATTAAATTTTTTCTTATTTTTCTGCTAAAAATTAGTAGTATATTGTTGAAAGAAGTCTTGACTCTTGAATTTGATGTTCATTTTCTGTCTCCTTGCTCGCTTATTGTTTCTGTCTCCTCATTTAATTTTGTGCTTGTTCTGTCTCCTCCTCTAACTTCCTTTTTCGCATTTTTATAACTTAGTTTATATATTTATGCTCAGTATTTTAGTGTTCTGCTTGTTTTCGTTTTCGTAGATGGCGGAAAATGAAAGTAGGGTAAGCGAAGGTGGGGGTTCAAATGATAGCATACCTAACACTGAATGTCTCAGTCCTGCTGAAGCTCCAAATGAAAGGAAAGTCATGCAACCTAGATCTGATGCTTAGAACAATTTTGAGAAGTATGTTTATCCTATTGGAGCTAATAGAGCAAAATATAAGCATTGTGAAAAAACTTGTGCAGCTGCTACGAAAGGTAAAGGCACTACATCAATGAACAATCATCTCACTAAGTGTACCAAAATGCCCCGTAATATGGAAATTAGTCAAACACAACTAAGCTTTCTACCAGCTTCAAATGGGGCAAATGAAGGGGATGCTTACCACTTGGAAATTTGATCAAGCACTTAGTAGTAGAGCCTTAGCTCAAATGATAATTTTGGATGAACTGCCATTTAGTTTTGTTAAAAAGAAAGGATTTAAGAAGTTTATAGGAGTCACAATACCTCAATTTTAAATTCCTTCTCGTAGAACATTGACAAGAGATTGTTATGAACTTTATTGTGAATAAAGACAAAGGTTGAAGAAGTCTTTCTATGAAGCACGTCCAAAAATCTGTCTTACAACAGATACTTGGACTTCTATACAAAGAATAAACTATATGTGTCTTACTGCTCACTTTATTGATAGCGATTGAAAATTGCATAAAAGGATAATAAACTTTTGTCCTATCGCTAGTCATAAGGGTGATAATATGACGGCGGTTATTACTAATTGCTTGCTTGATTGGGGTTTGGAAAATGTATTTACTATAACGGTAGATAATGCTAGTTCCAATGATGTCACAGTAAGAGAAGTGTCTAAACAATTGACTACTTGAGGAACTAATATAATGAATAGTAAACACCTACATGTGAGATATATGGCTCACATACTTAATCTCATTGTACAATATGGGTTGAAAGAAATTGGTGTTTCCTATCAAGAGAGTTAGATAAGCTGTGAGATACATTAGACAATCTCCCGCTAGGATTAAAAAGTTCAAAGAATATTGTGAATCTCAAAAGTTAACTTCCAAGATATCATTATGCTTAGATGTTTTTACTCGATGGAACTCTACATACATGATGTTAGACACAACATAATAATTTGTCTAAGCAATTCAAAGAATGTGCATTCAGCACTGGAGGTCACATTCTTGACTTGTTTAGGAGTTCGTTGACGCCTAAACTGGTGCAATCTCTTATTTGTCTTCAAGATTGGTGTAACGACCCAACCGGTCATTTTGATTTATAGAACCTTGTTCTCCTAAATAAGACTCCTCGTATGTACTTTTACAGTTTTATGACTTGCGGGAATGGTTAGTTCGAGATTTGGAAGGGTTCAGTTTGAAATCGAAATACTTGATTCCTTAGTTGGCTTTAAAAAGGCTAAGTTTGACTTTAGTCAACATTTTAAAAAACGATCCCGGAATCGAGATTTGACGATTCCAATAGATTTGTATGATGATTTGGGACTTGGGCGTATGTTCGAATCGGGTTTTGGACAACCCGGGAGCGTTTCGACGCTTAATAGTGAAAGTTAGCTATTTGGAGGTTTTAAGGTTCTTTAAATTTTGTTTGGAGTAGGTTTTGGAGTAATCGAGGTCCGTTTGAAATTTCGAGTCTGGTAATAGTTATGTATGGTAATTTAAGACTTGCACGCAAAATTTAGTATCATTCAGAGTAGTTTAATTATGTTTCGGCGCATTTGGAGTAAGTTTGAAGAATTTAAAAATTTTAAGTTAAATCAATTTTGTTTGAAGTATAATTCTTAGTTTTGATGTTGTTTTACACGTTCTGAGGGTACACGCGAGTCCGTTTTATGATTTCAAACTTGTTGGTATGTTCGGGTGGGGTCCCAGGCGCCTCGGGTGTTAACCGGAGGAGGCTCGAATCAATTTTGGAATTTGGAGCAGCAGCTGAAGCTTCCAGCTTCTGCTGCAATCGCACCTACTCTTGGCCAGCCGCAGGTGCGAGCTCGCAAAAGCAATCCACGAGTTGCAGAAGCGGAAAGAGGAGGGGTTGTTGGGCACCGCAGATGCGAGATAAGAACCTCACTTGTAAAGGTGCAGGTGCAAAGGGGAGGAACGTAAGTGCGGACGAGGGTGCAGGTGCGGTGCATGCACCGCAGAAGCGGTCTCGCAAAAGCGAGCCGCTGATCGCAGAAGCAGACGAGCCGACTAAGGGGAAATTTGCATCGGCGAGGTCTTTTCCGCAGATGCAGAGCTGCAGAAGCGGCTTGCGAGATGCATAAGCGAAAGGGTTGTTTGGGTAGAATGTTTAAAGGAACGGAAAATCAGCCATTTTAGCCCATATTTCCTCCATTCTTGGGCGATTTTGGAGCTTTTTGAGAGGGGATTTTAACTAGCAACTTAAAGGTAAGTTAATTCTACACACTTTGAGTTAAATACATAGATTATGGGTATATTATAACATATAAATCGTGGAAATAAAGGATTTAGATGAAAAGCCTAGGTTTTGATAAAAATGAGATTTTAACCACGAAAATGGTGATGGAATTGGAAGGAAACTGTATATTTGAGTTCTTGAGATTATGGGTAACGATTTTCTCAGAAAATTTTCAGAATACGAGCACGTGGGCTCGGATGAATTTTAGAAATTTTACCATTTTTGGTCGGGTAATTAATTTAATAGTCCAATTTCGAATATTTTGCATAACATTTGGATAGTTTCGGATTTTTCATCATCAAATTGAGACTTTAACACGACGTTGTGAACGGGAAGTGGACTTTGAGACAAGGTAAGTCTCTTGTCTAACCTTGTAAGAGGGAATTTACCCCGTAAGTGATTTAAAGTAATAATTGTTGCTAATTGTGGGGGCTATGTACGTACGAGATGACGGGAGTTCGTGCGTAGCTACTAATTAAGTTATGTCCGGATAGTTTAGGACTCAAATCATGAATTACTTGTGATAACTGCATACTTTATTTAATTAAAGTACTGGAAAGAATTAATTATTTCTGCTTGTTAAGAAAATTTTTGTTGTTCACATAAATTATGTCTATTTAAATATTTCTATTTTAAATATTATTGACCCATAGTGAGTGTCAAAGTCGACATCTTGTCACTACTTCTTCGAGATTAGATTTGATACTTATTGGGCACATGTTATTTACGTACTCATGCTATGCTTGTTGCACTTTTATGCAGTATCTCGGACAGGAACCTTAGGTGGTCCTACCGGTGCGCACCCACGTTATCCTGGGGCCTAGTGGTGAACTGCTTCTCCTTAGCCGTTCCGCAGCACTTAGTATCTCCCTTTTGTATTTGTTTTCTGTCTACTTTGTGTTTAGACAGTATTTTGGATATCTTTTGTATAATCTACTAGATGCTCATATACTTGTGACACCAGGTCTTGTCACATACACTGGTAGAATTAGGGTTGAATGGTTTTTCTTGGTTTTATTTAATCAGATCTTTCATATTTCCTTAATAAATATATGTTTAATTCACTAGTTGGTTGTCCTAGTTGTAATATTGGGCGCCATCATAACCTATAGGTAAAATTGGGTCGTGACAACATGGTATCAGAGCACTAGATTCATGTAGGTCTCACAAGTTATGAGCAGGCCTAATAGAGTCATGCAGATCGGTACAGAGACGTCTTTACTTATCTTCGGGAGGCTTTAGGGTGTTAGGAAACTACATTTATTCATCTTCCATTGTGCAATTGATGTAGTACTAAATATCTTTCTCTTATTCTCTCACAAATGGTGAGAACGCGCTCTAATGAGGTTCCAAACCAGGGAATAGCTACTCTCCCAATTATTAGAGGTCGAGGCAAAAGCCGAGGGATGGCTCTAGCCTGTGGTAGGGGACGAGGACATCCTAGAGTTGTTCCAGTAATGCCACCAGTGGTTGCACTGGAGGATCCTATTATCGAGGAGCAGGGCGAGGTGCCCGCAGCCGAGCTAGTGCCGGTGGATTTCACATTCACACCGGGATTTCAGGAGGTCATGGGCCGTATACTGCAGTTCATGGACACTATGACTCAGGACGATTTATTTCCGGTATAGCCAGCCACATATTAGGCGGACGGGGGAGCACAGACCTCTACCGCACAGGCCCATGGGCAGGCATCTGTTGTATATCAGATCTAGGGTGCACTACCCGTGGGTGGAGCCCAGCCTATGGCAGCAACTATACCTGAGCCCAGACCAGCTGCAGCCACCAAGCCGCAAAAGCTATTGGACCGATGGACTAGGATACATCCTCCTGTCTTTGGGGGGTGAGCAACATGAGGATCCCCAGGACTTCATTGATCGGTGCAGGGACAAATTGCACAGCATGAGGATATTGGAGTCTCATGGGATAGACTTTGCTACTTTTCAGTTGGAGGGTAGGCCCGTAGAGGGTGGAAGTCCTATCTTCTTGGCAGACCAGCAGATTCTCCGCCCATGACTTGGGACAGGTTCACCCGTATTTTCCTGGATAGGTATATTCCACCCTCTCAGAGGGAAGAGTTGCGGTTTCAGTTTGAGCAGCTCCAGCAGGATCAGATGTCAGTGACCGATTGTGAGGTGAGGTTTTCTAAGTTATCTCGCCATGCACTTATGATACTCCCTAATGATGCTGAGAGAGTACGGAGGTTTGTTGCGGGTTTACATACTGGCATTCAGGCCACTATGACCCGAGAGGTTGGGATGGGGACTTCTTATGAGTTGGTTGTAGAGATAGCCCGGAGGATTGAGGGTGTGCGTCAGCATAGCCGAGAGCAGGTTATGAGAGATAAGCGGTTTAGATATTCTGGAGAGTTTAGAGGTGCCCCGTTTGGGGGTAGAGGTCAGTTCGTGAGAGGGTAGTTCAGCAGGCCCCCATATCCAGCACCACCGCCTCCTTGGGGTGCTATAGTGCGACCTTATTTCAGTGTTATGCCAGAGATTTCTTACCGCCCGCCGGCTATTTAGGGTTCTTCCAATGGGTATTCAAGTCATCAGGGCCATATTTCAGGTCAGCAGTCCATCGTACTGAGAGGTTGTTTCGAGTGCAGGGATTGCAGTCGCATGCAGAGATTCTGCCCCAGGCTTCGGGGTAGACCAGTGCAGCAGGATCAGCAGCCTATGATTACCGCACCAGTTGCTCCACCAGTCGTCCGGCTGCCCAGAGATGGAGGGAAGGTGGGTAGGGCCCGTCCTAGAGGTGGAGGCCAGCCATTTGGCGCTCCAGCTCGGTTCGATACTTTTTCGGCCAGACCAGATGCAGAGGCCTCGAATGTCATGATCACAAGTATTATTTCTATTTGCGGCAAAGATATCTCCGTATTATTTGATCCAGGGTCTACATATTTCTATGTGTCATCTCTATTTGCTCATTTCTAAGGTGTTTCTCGTGAGTCCTTGGGTACTCATATTTATGTGTCCACTCATGTGGGAGATTCCGTTGTTGTGGATTGGATCTACCGGTCATGCATTATTACATTTTACGGTTATGAAACTAGAGCAGATCTTCTGCTGCTTGAGATGACCGACTTTGAGATCATCCTGGGCAAGCGACTTGGGAGGCCGATAAAGACATGCGGAGCATATATCCACACTTATTCAAGACTACATGTATAATTCTAAACCCGTTCGAATTGTTTAAGAGGTGGAGAATGTAACGACCCAACCTGTCGTTTTGCCTTCTAGAACCCTGTTCCCCTAAATAAGACTCCCCGTATATGCTTTTACTATTTTATGACTTGCAGGGATGGTTAGTTCGGGATTTGGAAGGGTTCGGGTTGAAATCGGAACACTTGGTTCCTTAGTTGGCTTTAAAAAGGCTAAGTTTGACTTCAGTCAATATTTTGAGAAAACGATCTCGGAATCGAGATTTGACGGTTACAATAGACTCGTATGATGATTTGGGACTTAGGCGTATGTTCGAATCAGGTTTTAGACAACCCGAAAGTATTTCGGCGCTTAATAGTGAAAGTTAGCTATTTGGATGTTTTAAGGGTCTTTAAATTTGGTTTGGAGTAGGTTTTGGAGTAATCGAGGTCCGTTTGAAATTTCTAGTCTAGGAATAGTTTCGTATGCTGATTTAAGACTTGCACGCAAAATTTGGTGTCATTCCGAGTAGTTTAAGTATTTTGACGCGTTCGTAGTAAGTTTGAAGAATTTAAAAATTTTAAGTTAAATCAATTTGGTTTGAGGTATAATTCTTTGTTTTGATATTGTTTTACACGTTCCGAGGGTTCAAGCGAGTCCGTTTTATGATTTCAAACTTGTTGGTATATTCGGGTGGGGCCTCGGGTGTTAATCGAACGAGGCTCGGATCAATTTTGGAATTTGGAGCAGCAACTGAAGCTTCCAGCTTCTACTGCAATCGCACATGCGCTTGGCCAGCCGCAGGTGCTAGCTCGCAAAAGCGAGCCATGAGCCGCAGAAGCGGAAAGAGGAGGAGTCGTTGGGCACCGCAAATGCGAGACAGGAACCACACCTGCAAAGGCACAGGTGCGAAGGGAAGGAACGTAGGTGCGGCGCATGCACCGCAGAAGCGAGCCGCTGATCGCAGAAGCGGATGAGCCAGCTAAGGGGAAAACCGCATTTGCGAGGTCTTTTCCGCAGATGCGGAGCCGCATAAGCGAAAGGGCTGTTTGGGCAGAATGTTTAAAGGAACGGGAAATCAGCCATTTAACCATATTTCTTCCATTCTTGGGCGATTTTGAAACTTTTTGAGAGAGGATTTGAACTAGCAACTTAAAGGTAAGTTAATTCTACACATTTTGAGTTAAATACATAGATTATGGGTAGATTATAACCTGTAAATCGTGGAAATCAAGGGTTTAGATGAAAAACCTAAGTTTTGATAAAAATGAGATTTTAACCACGAAATTGGTGATGGAATTGGATGGAAATTGTATATTTGAGTTCTTGAGATTATGGGTAACGATTTCCTCCAAAAATTTCCGGAATTCGGGCACGTGGGCCCGGGGTGAATTTTAGGAATTTTACCATTTTGGGTCGGATAATTAATTTAATAGTCTAATTTATTTTTTGGAAAATTATACTATTAGGCATGCCTAACAACTATTTTATTAATAACAAAGGAAAAAAGAAACCACAATGGAAAAGTACAAGTAAGGGGGATAACTACAACAATATTGCCTCTATACCTTGGCTATATAATTACTCTTTTGCGCCTCCATTGCCTTAAGATGGCATCCTCATGTAGAGGATCATGATGTAACTGCCGGCAGAAGTCTCACGAGGACATATAAGCTCATAGCCGCTTGGATCTTCTCGAAGGCATAGCAATATAACACACACATACTGTGCTAGAACTAACCTTACAAATCCTATTGAGGCATAATAAACCTCATCTACTAGCAAGCATGAAGAAAATACGAGCTAGAAATAACGAAGTACTCTACGATCATCATAGAGTTTATAACATACTCTCTGATGATATTTACAAATGATGATACTTAAAAAATGATAAGGTTGCCCCCAACCTTGTGTGCACTCTTTAATTTGTAGCTCATTGGCTTCTTCTTCCACTATCTTCAAATATTCTTCAAACTTAATCATTTCGTTTTTGATTTATTTGACCTTGTAGAGGTGATAGAGACACTCACCTTTTGCTTTACAGTTCTCATTGGTGGTTTCCTAATGACAACCTCTTGTGTTGCTTTGCCATCCCAACTATGTTGCCTTTCATGTGTTTTATTTTTGTTTTTGTTGGATCCACTTCTCATGTGTCTAGGTGAAAGATCTCCCTCCCTAGCTACATTTTTGAAGGTGGCATCCAGTAGTTATTCCTCTTCCCCTTCTTCATAAAAATCTTGACCCGCTTCCATCCCAAACGCGTCACTATGATTGTATCCTGGCAGCACTAAAGCTCCTGGATCATGACTGTTATCTACCATGCCAATCGTGTTGGAAGTAGTAGCAACTGCCTTCTTACCAAGTAGATTCAATGTATCCATGTCATGAGATACAAGTGCTTGAAGGATGTTTGTCGGAGTCAAATTGTACCTTGCAGTATGTGAAATTTTGTTTGTTGACATAGCTGTAGTTAGAGCTTTGTCGATAGGATAAACAGTATCCTTATTACGCAATACCATTGCTGCATTTTGGTTCTGCACACTAGGGACAAACACATGAGCATTTGGACTTACACCTCTCTTGCTTGACAAAACATTGGAGGACTTAGGAGCCTGCTGATCGTGCAGTTTCACTGTTTCAGCATGTTGCACCTGCTGCAACTTCTTTTTCTTCCCTGTTGATGCCTTTGATCTTGGTGTATTGACTATTTGTGTGATGGTAGGACTGGAATTTTCTTTAATAATTGCCCGATAACTGTCCGTTGAATCTGCCTCTATACACTCCTCCTCCTCAACCTGATCTACCCAACTTTTGGATACATACTCGTCTTCATCTTCCTCATATTTCTTATCAGAATCATACTCCTCTTCATCCTCTTCTATTTATTCAGCCCATGTATAATGTTTAGTCAAATCTGCCTCCTTTATCTCTTGTAAATTGTGGAGAATTGCCTCATTGCTTTCCTCATTTGTTGTTAGCCTTTTAGATGCAGAAGACATCATGGAAAAAGCCTCATGACTGCGTGTTGGGTGCACTAATTCTTCTAAAAAACTAACAACATTGTTGGATGAAATGTCCTGATTAGAGGTGTTTAGTCGAGCCTTATAAGCAGTGGCATGATCAACATCAGATTTGTAGTGTTGTGCTAAAGAATTTGTAACCAAATTTCCTGTGAAAGCATGCATTGGATTCATATTCTCCAAAATTTGAGCCCCAAGAGAAGTAAAAATCAACGCCACTGGAGCCGAGGAGCTGTTTTGATCTAGGTTCTATGCATTATTACTCTTCACCAGCTGTAAATTCTCTCCATCAATCTTCCCATCATCATCATTCACGTTGCCAAGAGCAGCAAAAGGATTCGAATTATTTCTGTGAATCTGCTCAACCTGCTGCACGTTGTTCTTGTTTGCAGTGCCTTTTTTACTGTACACCATTGTCCAATCTTTCTCAGCTAAAATGTGACATGTACCATCAACCTTAGCCCATCCTTTGGACCATTAAAGTTCCCAACATCTATACGATTACTACTGGAAAAGTCAGATGTTCGACCAAGTGCGTGTCCTTCCTTTAAATTTCCAATATGTCTTGGAGAAAACCCAGATTTCAGTGAAGTGTTGTGCTCCTGCTTAGTAGATTCTAGCCTCCCAGTTTCCTTCTCCTCCTTACCTGATAATTGTTGATCCTTAATCTGTTGTTGGTTAGTATTAATGTGCCCATAAAATGAAGGAATTGAAGCTTGAACACGATCCAAACCAGACCCCTTAGCATCCTGTATTTCCCCTTTCAAAACATGAATCATTCTTGATAGCTGCATGTTTTGAACCTTCTTGTTTTTCTCCAGCAATCATAACATTTGTTCCATCATTTACATTCACTACTCCTCGATCGTTAAACGTTTTCATCCCTGGTTTAAATCGATATGGTGCTGTAACAGTCTTGACATCAATAACATGTCCAGTTGTGCCTGAAGAAGCTGCTTAATTCCAGGCGTCCTTAGGACATGTAGATACTTCGTACTCCAATTCTATAACATCTACACGATCACCAGTTCTTCCATCTCGATGTTGTTGTTGCACAGAAGAATCATGGAATGGCAAAGCTGAAGGAATATGTACAGGTGCATAGAATTGTGCCGCTGCTTCTAAAGGTGTTCCACTGGTGTTGCCTGAGTTTTGAATTTTATGCCCAGGTATTTGCTCATTTCCTCCAGTTGGTATTTGCTCTTTAGCATGCTTACCACTCTTTTCCACATTACAGTAAGGTTGTAAGGCACAATTCACAGCTGTAGTCCTAGATTGAAAACAATGATCATTGGTACCCAGCTTTTCCCCCCTCAAAAAATAGAGAATTTTGTTTCACTGCTGTAGCATTAGAACCAGCCAAAGCTGCTACTTCCTGTACCAACTGAAGATTTTGCCTCTCCTTCACATTACCAGATTCCCTAACAAGATGCTGAGCCATATCAGGTTTGTTTGCAGTATGAGCTCGTTTAGGAGTAGTCTTCAATGCGCCAGCAGTGTAGTTGGTTTGTGCACCAGCATTGTGAGGAGCAACTACTTGATTTTGAATTAGCTGAACATCTGCCTTATCAACAGTAGCAATTGCACCATCTAACTCAGCCACACCAGTTCTATTCACAGCTCTAAAAACCTTCAAACTTGAACTCCCATCATCTGAAAGCTTCATCGCAGCAGTAGGTATCTGATTTCGAGACTTGACCAGCTCTGCAACTTCCTTTGCCAACTGATGATCTTGAAGCTCCATCACATTACCAGATATCCCATCTTGATCTTGAAGTATATCATGTGTGTATGAGTTATTAGTCTAATTTCGAATTATTGAGCATGTATTAATTATTTTGTATAATATTTGGATAGTTTCAGATTTTTCGGCATCGAATTGAGACTTTAACACGACGTTGTGATCGGGAAGTGGACATTGAGACAAGGTAAGTTTCTTGTCTAACCTTGTAAGAGGAAATTTACCCCATAGGAGATTTAAAGTAATAATTATTGCTAATTGTGGGGGGCTACGTACGTACGAGGTGACGAGAGTCCGTGCGTAGATACTAATTATGCTATGTCTGGGTAGTTTAGAACTCAAATCATGAATTACTTGTGATAATTGCATCCTTTAATTAATTAAAGTACTGAATTATATTGTAACTTGTTAGAAAAAATAGTAAATGACCGAAATTTCACATACTTGAATTTTTGTACAAATTATTTGACTGTTAATGGAAATTGTACATCCTTATATGTTAGCCTTATAATAACTTCTCATTCCGGATGTTCATAAGAAAATGTCCTCCTTTCTTGTGGAGCGGGTCGAATACCTCGACAGTATATATGTATCTATGGATCGTGCCACACGTCCCTCGGTAGTGTACACGACACTCTGGACCAGGCCGAACGACCTCGGCAGAAATCATGCCTAATAATAATAATAATAATTACACGATACCTTGATATTTTATTGCAGCTTGTTAAACTAATTGATAGATTGAAAATTATTAAAATTGAAAGAATTAATTATTTCTGCTTGTTAAGAAAATTTTGTTGTTCTATTTAAATATTTCTATTTTAAATATTATTGACCCATAGTGAGTGTCAAAGTCGACCTCTCGTCACTACTTCTTCGAGATCTTCGAGATTAGACTTGATACTTACTGGGTACACGTTGTTTACGAACTCATGCTATGCTTGCTGCACTTTTGTGCAGGATCTGGGACAGGAAACTTAGGCGGTCCTACCGGTGCGCACCCACGTTATCCTGAGGCCTAGTGGTGAGTTGCTTCTCCTGAGCCATTCAGCAGCACCTAGTGTCTTCCTTTTGTATTTGTTTTCTGTCTACTTTGTGTTCAGACAGTATTTTGGTTTTCCTTTGTATAATCTACTAGATGCTCATATACTTGTGACACCAGGTCTTGGCACACACACTGGTAGAATTGGGGTTGAATTATTTTTTTTGGTTTTTATTTAATCAGATCTTTCACATTTCCTTAAATCTTGCAAGTAAGAAGAGTTTAACTACTCGAATAATTATTAAAGAAATAAATATATATTTAATTCACTAGTTAGCTGGCCTAGCTGTGATGTTAGGTGTCATCGAGAACTATAGATGAAATTGGGACGTGACAGTTGGCTTAGAAGTAAACTTATTCCTATTAAAGTTGAGGAAGACTTGGAGTATCTGGAACAACTGTAATTTGGTAATTATTTTATGTTTTGCATTTATTATATTACAAATAGTTTACTTGTTTATGTTTCATGACAAAGTTTTCTTCAATAATTTCCTTAGATTTGGCTAATTGTGCAAAAGATTCAACTATTATTGACATATAGTTGCAGCATGTGGCATGCATGGTAAGTTTATAATCTTATGTATATTTGATGATATAACATTGATATATTTTATTATCAATCAATTGTGTTTTTGACTTATAATTATGTCTTTTTTGTTGCAAAGGTTTGATCATGGCGCCTAAATTACAATCACCTATTTGGGATCACTATGAAAAGGTGGAGGAAATTGAAGGAGTGCGCATAATGAAATGCATTCACCATTGCCACATGAAGAAAAATGGAACTTACGGATTATGGTATCATCTTCGTAAATACTTAGATCAACAAGTGATGTTGCAGTAGTAACTTGCTAGTGAGCTCTTTTGGTAGATAAACTGCTGGTTGACTTTTGAGTATAGTGGAGAACTTTCTTATGTTTCATGCTACTTAATATAGTTATTTTGCTGGTTTTGAGTCTTCAGCAACATGAAAACTTTCTAACTTCGAATTACTCTTTTGGTTATGTAATATTGCTTGTACTAAACAGTGGTTTCCTACTAGCTGTTGAAGCTAACTTTTGGATATAATGAATGAAGTTCTCGATTATGTGCAAATTACCACATTGGCATGTGGTTTTAACTTTTAAGTGAATGAATTGGGCAGCTTTGTTGGACAGTAATTTTGTCACTTTGAACCTTAAAATGACAAAAGCTTATTATCAAATTCTTGAGTAATAGTATGGACAAATCAGATTTATATAAATAAGAAAAATAGATTTATGATTTATCACATTCAAGCACACAAGAAGTTCGAAATTTTGGAAAAAACCAACAAATTAGTCGCATAGAAGAAGCCCAATATGATAATGTTCAAACCGAAAACCGATTCGAAATAAACCGAACTGAAATTAAAAAATCGAACTGAACCAAACTTATTTCAGTTCGGTTTCGGTTACTACTTTAACAAAATCAAAAACCAAACAACCGAACCGAATTTCTTCAAAACGAACTAAACCGACCGAACGCCCACCCCTATACCTTAGTGTAATCCGGTAAGGGATTTTGTCGAAACATTACACCGTATAGTTAAATCAAATCTTTTATGTATATATACACACTATATGTTAAATTTCTTTAGCTTTTTTATGATTTTACTTTTTTATATTTTTATACCCCTTACTAAAATTCCTGACTCTACCCGTAACAAGAGACCTAAGGATTTTCTTCAGATAGGGTAATGATGCATGGTAATTGTGAACTCTCTTTGAAAAATATTGATTATTGAGCCTTGAACCAAATTTAGCCATCCAGAAAAGATTGGATGATCTTGGTAAATAGTTATATTTAAGGTCGATTATTAGTGTTTATCCATATTTTAAATTATATTGACAAAGTAATCATTTATTAATGCGAAAATATAAATTTGGATAGAAATACCCCTATTTACCACACGGAACGACTATTGGACTTTGAATATTTTAAAGTTCAAAATTCAGGAATTGTTCCTGAAGTTTAAATGATCTGAATCAGTAGCTCTCAATTGTTGATGTATAGTGTAAATTAGAAAACCATGAATTGTTCCTGAATTTTTATGGATTTTGCACTAGTAAAGGTTCAAAAATCAATAATTTTTCGTGGATTATTTATTTGAAGGTTAAAAATTGTCGAAGCATAATGTGAATTCAACAATCATGAATGATTTTACATTTGAAAAGGTTCAAAAATCACGAATCATTCATGAACTTTGGATTTTATACTAGTAAAATTTTAAAGAGAAAATGCATAAAGGCCCCATTAAACTTGTCCGGAAAAATTATTTATGTTAAGTAGTTAGTCATGTATAGTGTCCCATATCGAAAAATAGATACCTATTATTATGTAATCACGGTATATAAATAGGGCATTGTATAACACTTTAGATAATCCATAATATTTTCTCACGTGAGAAATTTATTGTTGTACATACATTCCAGTGACTCCGGGAAGAGAAAACAGTCCACTAGAACCTTTTTTTATGGCAAAAACAGGTCTGTCACCAAGAAAAATACTATCCGTCAGTGTTGTGCGAAAACCAACACCACGAGGTAGTAGATCGGAGCTCGGCGACCAACCCTTCAAAAAGTCTCCGGCAGAAAAGGTTGCATGTGCCCTCACGCACCGCCGGAAGAATTTCTCCGGCGAAGTTCCAACGCTCAAGCGCGGGCATGTGAGGCTGTTTCTGGCCAGATTCTGGGAAAACCTATTTAGGACAATGTCTTTTCCTCGCAAATCGAAGCTTACCCATCCAATTTAAATCAAATTTCGATCACTTTTATATTTTTCCGGCGTGAACAGTGATTTCTAGAAAATTTCTACTTTTTCCGGTATATTATAATGGTATTCATATCTGAAGTCTTTAACTCACAGTCCATTGGATCCAATGCTTTGAATCCAATCCAGATGATTTCTTTACTGGATTATATTGAGTTTCTTTAGTACAAAGCATGTAAATAGACATCTTCAGGGATAACTTCCGTTGTTCAAACAGATAGTAGCGTGACTTATGTCTCCCAATCTTCAACCTTTGAGTCTTGGGTCATTGGTTCAGGTGCATATGATTATATTTCTGGTAACAAATCTCTTTTCACTATTATTTCGTGTTCTCAATCTCTCCCAACAGTCACAATGGACAACGAGTCTCAAACTATGGCAACCGGAATAGGTCAAGCAAGTCCACTTCCTTCATTACCTTTAGATTCAGTTCTTTATGTTCCTGGTAGTCCTTTTAATCTCATAGCCATTAGTCGATTAGCTAAATCACTTAAATACTCTATTTTATTTCTTGATGACCTTATTTTTATACAAGAACGTAGTATATGGCGGATCATTATTATCGGGCGTGAATCAGATGGACTTTGTTACCTTATCCTTGCAAAATCACATGGACTCACATATTGTCTTCATTCAACAACTTGTCTTGTCACTGATTCACCAGATTTATTACATAAACGGTTGGGACATCCCAGTTTATCAAAACTTCAGAAAATAGTACATGATTTATCTCACTTGTCCACTCTAGAGTATGAGTCATGTCAGCTCGATAAGAATACATGCTCCCATTTCCCTCGGCGTCTTGATAATCAAGCAGAGTCACATTTTACTTTAGTCCATTCAGATGTTTGGGGTCCTAGTCGAGTCAGTTCTACCTTAGGATTCTGCTACTTTGTCAGTTTCATTGATGATTATTCCATGTTCACTAGGATGTTTTTGATGAAAAATAGATCTGAGTATTTTCTATTTTCCAGACCTTCCACGCTGAAATTCAAAATCAATTTGGGGTTTCTATCTGTACATTTCGTAGTGATAATGCCCTAGAGTATTTGTCTTCCCCATTTCAAAAGTTTATGAACTCTCATGGGATTATTCATCAAACATCTTGTCCGTACACATCCTAACAAAATAGGGAAGCTGAAAGAAATAATAGATATCTTATTGAAACTGCTCGTACTCTACTCATACAATCTCATATTCTGTAGCGTTTATTGGGGGATGCAGTTCTTACATCTTGCTATCTTATTAATCATATGCCATCTTCAGTTATCCAGAATAAAGTTCCATTCTTTGTCTTGTTTTCCCACTTACCTTTGTCCTCTCTTCCACCCTGTGTCTTTGGAAACACGTGTTTTGTTCATAACCTTATTCGAGGAAAAAATAAGTTAGATCCCTGTGCTCTTAAGTGCGTTTTTCTAGGTTACTCGAGAACGCAAAAGGGGTATCGATATTATTCTCCTAACCTCCAGCGGTACCTTATGTATGTTGATGTTACCTTCTTTGAAACACAATCATACTTCACAGGTCCAGGTAATCACTTAAATGTTTCTGAGGTGCTACCAGTTTCATCTTTTGGAGATTCAATCGCTATCTCGCATTCATCTACCTCTACAACTCCAACTCCACCATCTACAGCTCCAGTTGTAGTTCCACCACCTATAGCTCCAGTTTCACCACATATATCTCCAATTCTACCTTCTGCAACTCCACCACTCTTGACTTATCATTGTCGTCCACGTCCAGTATCAGACCCAGGTGATTCATATCCTGCGTCAGATTCTGCACCTACTGCGGACTTGTCTTCTCTTAGTCAACCAATTGCACTCTACAAAGGTGTACGATCCACACTTAATCCTAATCCCAATTATGTCGGTTTAAGTTATCATCGTCTGCCATCACCTCATTAAGCTTTTATATCATCTTTTTCCACTGTTTCTATCCCTAAGTCTACAGGTGAGGCACTATCTCATCCAGGATAGCGACAGGCTATGAATGACGAGATATTTTCTTTACATACGAGCGGCACTTGGGAGCTTGTTCATCTTCCTTCAGGTAAGTCTACTATTGGTTGTCTTTGGATTTATGTAGTCAAAGCTGACCTGTATGGCTAGGTTGATCATCTTAAGGCTCGTCTTGTTGCAAAAGGATACACTCAGATTTTTGGGCTTGATTATAGTGACACTTTCTTTTCCATGGCTAAAGTAGCATTTGTTCGTCTCTTTTTGTCCATGGCTGTTGTACGTCATTGGTCTATTTATTAGTTAGACATTATGAATTCTTTTCTCCACGGTGATCTTAAGGAAGAAGTTTATATGGAGCAACCACCTGGATTTGTTGCTTAGAGGGAGTCTAGTGGTCTTGTATGCCGATTGCGCAGGTCACTATATGGTTTGAAACAGTCCCCTCGAACTTGGTTTGGCATGTTCAGTACAGTTATTCAGGAGTTCGGCATGACTCGTAGTGAAGTTGATCACTCTGTATTTTATCGGCATTCTGCTCCTACTCTGTGTATTTATCTGGTGGTTTATGTTGTTGATATTGTTATTACTGGCAATGATCAGGATAGTATTACTAATCTGAAGCAACATCTCTTTCAGCACTTCCATACTAGGATCTAGGCAGATTGAAGTACTTTCTAGGTATTGAGATTGCTCAATCTAGCTCATATATTGTTATTTCATAGCGGAAGTATGCATTAGACATTCTTGAGGAGACTCAAATGATGGGCTACAGACATGTTGACACTCATATGGATCCGAATGCTAAGCTTCTGTCTGGACATGGGGAGCCTCTTAGAGATCCTACGAGATATAGGAGGTTGGTTGGCAAATTGCATTACCTCACAATGAATAGACCTGGCATTTTTTTTTCGGTGAGTGTTGTAAGTCAGTTTATGGATTCTTCCTGTGATAGTCACTGGGATGTAGTTGTTCGCATTCTTCGGTATATAAAGTCAGCTCCATGCAAAGGATTACTATTCGAGGATCGATGCCACGAGCAGATTGTTGGGTACACAGATGCTGACTGGGAAGATCACCTTCTGATAGACGTTCTGCGTCTGGATATTGTGTTATAGTATGAGGTAATTTGGTCTCTTGGAAGGGCAAGAAACTGAATATAGTTGCTCGATCTAGCGCCGAAGTAGAATATCAGGCCATGGCTATGGCAACGTGTGAGCTAGTTTGGGTCAAGCAGTTGCTCAAGGAGTTGAAGTTCGGAGAAATCAGCAAGATGGATCTGGTGTGTGATAATCAAGCGGATCTTTATATTGCGTCAAATTCGGTGTTCCATGAGAGGACTAAACACATCGAGATCGACTATCACTCTGTCAGAGAAAAGATACTCTCAGGAGATATCGTTACAAAGTTTGTGAAGTCGAATGATCAGCTAGCAGATAATTTCACTAAGTCTCTTACTGGTTCTCGTATTAGTTACATCTGTAACAAGCTCGGTACATATGATTTATATGCACTAACTTGAGAGGGAGCGTTAAGTAGTTAGTCATGTATAGTGTCCCACATCAGGAAGTAGATACCTATTATTATGTAATCACTGTATATAAATAGTGTGTTGTACAATACTTTAGATAATCAATAATATTTTCTTCCGTGCTTTCTCAGAATTTACACACCTAAACTTTACAGGTGTCCTAATACCCCACTATTCTTATCTAAACTAATTTTTTTTTACTTTTTCTTTCCTTTTTCTACTCTTTTTTTTATATTTCATCTTCTCCACCTTCCTTTATCATTATTTTTACCGCCCTCCATCATGGAAGGCAGTCACAACCATAACATCCCTTAAACACAAAAACTTTATCTCTGAAAAATCAGAACCACTCCCTCATACCTCTAATTTGACCATTTTTCCTTCACATCAATCTCAAAAAAAACCTTTCCTAATATCATATAATAGTACTTTTTGTTAACTAGATTTTATAAGCAATCGGTTAAATAAATATATAGCAATTGCATGATTTTCCTTTATGATTTACTTGTTTTGTCAATTTATTTATTTTATTATCTAAAGATCAATGCCCATTAAATCGAACATAAAACACTAAATGGTCCAAGTAATTTGAACCTGGTGATGGATTTCTACTGAGGTGGAAAGAAAACCCACACAACCAGATCGAAGAGAAAAGGAGAAAAAATCCCTTGTACGAAAAATGATATTGGCAAACATCAATCTCTCCAATCATGTATAAAAATTATTCCAACCTAAATTCATGACGCAATTGCTTTGGAGAGCTTATGTTTCTATCAAATTGAGAAGATTAAAGGGACAAAATATGAACAATGAAATGGAGTTTTTAAAGGTAGGTGAATATGGCAGAGTAAATGGAGGAGTGAGAATAGAGATTCAACAAGAAAGAATGAGAAGCAAAAAATAAAACATGACTTAGTTTCAAAAAATGGGGAGGAAGAAGATGGAAGGAGATGATAATGAAGAAAGAGAAAAAGAAACCAAAAAGAAAAGAAAAATAAATAAGAAAAGAGAAAAAATTAGTATTAAGTTTAATTAGTTAGAGTATCCAATAGGAAAGTGACACCTGGACAATTAAATTAGTTTTAAGCTATTTTTTTTGCCTTCACGTACATCTACGAAATGAACTACACTTTTCATGGCAGGTCATCACTCAATGGGGTATTAAATTCACTTAAGATTAGAATAAGGGGGTAAAAGGTCGTCTGTAAAGTTTAGGTTTCACGACCCAAACCTGGGCCTGGACGTAACACAGCACCCGGTACCTGACTATATGCGACCGAGCGAACCAACTGATGACTGAATCAACATGTGGTATCATAACATATTGAATGCAGAAGATAAGATAACACATGCTGATATACTGAAAGTATGAATGATATAAATCAAAGTGCGAAAATACTAATACAATTCTGAAACATATTTGTAGCCAACATAGCTTGATATGAAAAGCCTGCGACTCTGCCTAACTATTACTCTAGTCTATGAAGGCTCTAACGAAGTACTGAAAACACTGACTGTCTGCAAATACTGAAAGACTGTAAGTAATAGTAATGCCCCGAAAGAACTGGGGCTCACCAAATAGCCGGTACGAGAATCCTAGCACTCTGAATCGTCAGCCTGTAAATCATTACCTGCATCATGAGATGCAGGACCGGGGCAAAAATGGACGTCAGTACATTTGAATTGCATTGGTATGTAAAGCAACTGAAAGAAAAAACTGTAAATGCTGAAACTAAAATTGAGCTGATAATAGAGAATTGATAACTGATAACTGAAATGATAACTGCTAAAACTGAAACTGCATTGATAACTGATAACTGATAACTGAAATGATAATTGATAACTGATAATTGAACAAAGGAAGTAAGGATATGAATACTCCCTCTTCTGAATGATGAAAAACTTATTTATTTGAATAAACTACGGCCTCATGCCCAATATATATGTGCACAAGCTACGGCCTCAGGCCCAAGTATACGTATACATAACTATGGCCTCAGGCCCAAAATTCATAAAGCATAAACTGGCCTAAGGCCCATACATTCATAAAGCATAAACTACGGCCTCAGGCCCAATATGCATAAAGCATATAACTACGGCCTCAGGCCCAATTACAGGTGTTCAACATTCAGGGATTTAAATTCTGAAACTGAAAATCATACTGCAATATGTGATGCTGCAATACTGAATCATATTGAGTTACTTAATACTGGGATACTGAATAAAACTAGACTGAAGCATGTATTCTTGAACTGATTATGAAAACTGAAACTTTAATTGTTTATGACATGCTGAGTAATCTAGATTGAGACTCATGGGCATCAAACCCAAGTCTTTATTGATTACGCACTGAGCTCACAACGTTCAGAATGAAAGTCATGAACGAGTTACAAAGCTAAAGAATATAAGTTCTGCAACTATTCAAGGATCTAGGCTTAACTATATTTCTGAGGCAATTAGTAACGTTGTAAAAGAAACATAGTGTAGGAAAAATCATTAACATTCCCAAACATAGAGAGTTAGTCTCACATACCTTAACTTCCTACTCTTGAGCGTAAAACAACATTCACCAACCCTTTCATCTTTAGTCTATATCAATACAAGTCAAAGGGATTCCATACTAGTAATAATACTCATGTTTTGGTCACATAGGTATTTTCTCAAACACTTGGTGGGCATAAAGCCTCATAGTCCTTACTAGTGGTGTTTCTACACCCAACAACCCATTCTCTTGCTCCTAACTAATTTTAAAATCTCAAATTGTTATAATCAATATCATTCTTCATCACCCATAAGATAAACAACACCCTTAACTAATAATTAATAATCAACAACGCAAACTTAAACCGTTCATGCTTTTCTGTCAAACCCATCAACTCATATCTCATGAACTAGAGTATATAATCATTAATCCATTGCTATAATCAATTAGAGGGCGAAGATATTACCTTCTTAACGTTCAATCTTCTTGAATTCGAGTTCTAGGGTTTTGTCTCTCAAAACTGATGTCCTAATCGAATATCTAATGATTTGTAGGGTTTACCCATGTTAATAAGGTATTGTAGAATTAAAATCAACTTATAATCATCATTAGAACTTACCTTGGATGGTGGAGGGACCTTGGGGGAGAGTAGGTTCTTGAAAGCTTCCCTTTCTATAGCAAGTTTATGTGTTTTGGGGTGTGGGGGACGAAGTAGGGATTTAAAAATGACCCTCCTGTGCACCTGAAGGCTCCAACCGCACACCTAACGCATAGAAAGGCAGTAACACTGCCACAGGTATGCGGCCGTGCATGGGACTATCTGGGCGCGCACCTGGCGTGCACTCTGCGCACTTCTCAGTAAAATGCACATAACGTTTTTTAAAAAGATCTGTTCGAGATCCACAATATATCGTTGGAAAGCTATTTCAAAGATCTACAACTTTCGTGTTTTGGGTTTTCCCAAATGCCTTACACATATTCACTACATCCCGCTGCAAGACAAACCTTTTGTAAACTTAGTTGATTTTATCGAATCTTATACTCCTCACTCTCCGTCTTGATTCTAAAATAACTATTTCAACTCATACTCATACAGATAGAACTTCACATGTCTAAAATATAATATTAATACACATTTAGCACATTCATACCTAAGCCGAATTTACGGGGTATTACATTAGGTGTGTAAATAATTTTTTCTGACAAGTTTAATGGGTACTTTATGCATTTTCTCAATTTTAAAATTACTGAATTACATAATGAATTCAAAAACTAGGAATTATTCTTGAAATTTCACAAGTAAAGATTCAAAAACTAAGAATCGTTCCTGAATTTTGCACTAGTAAAGGTTCAAGAATTAGGAAACGTTCCTAGGTTTGAAAAGCCAGTGGATTTTTGAATTCTATCATAGTTTACTGGGGTTTCACTCGTCAAAATTTTGAACTTCAGTATTGATTGTTGGAGTTCTATTACGTGTTTTAGTTGGGAGCAAACATATCAATTTAATTGAATCAGTAATTACTTTACCATTACAATTTAAAATATGGCTAAACTCTAATAGCCGCCTCAAAAAATGACAAATCTAGCTAAATTTTACAAAGAGATTGGCTACTTGGAAGTCCAGTATCTTCCGTCGGGGCAAGATACAACTCTTACTCATAGGGCTCCTTGAGTACACGAGATAATGTGGCATAAGGTGAGACTAAGTGCGGGATTAAATTTATATTGTATTTGATTAACAATATAAATTTATCCCAAGATAAATTTATACTGTCAATCAAATATAATATTATTTTAATCTTAGACTTAATTCTAAATATTCAGCTTTATCGAATTAAACTTGGGATTATTTTGTCTCACCTCCTGGCGGGACAAATTAGTCCATGAATTATAATCTCAGGACTATAATCCCAGAATAATTTAATCTGCATACCTAACGACCCCACAGTGTGTTGGACGTGAAGTACCTCCGACAGATTTTAAACACACTTTCCATTTGCAATTGCATAATAGTTTCGAGAAAAAGAAATAACATATGGCTCTGAAGACAAATACACTGCAAATTTTTGTATCGGATCTAAAAGAAATTTTCAGAAATCACTATTATTTAGTGGCTATTGATAAGTTAGAATTTTGACTACTTATTAGCGCCCTTTAGCTTTCGTTTTAGTCCAAAAGCATTTAATTATGTTCTCAAAAACTGATAAAATTTGCTTCATTGTAGGATTATTGGAAGATGAGCCCCCGAGATGAAATCCAACTCAAGAAGGAGTAATCTGAACTCAAGGACAAAAAAAGCAAAAAAGCTCAGAAGTGCGGACCGCAGAATATCATCTGCGGCCGCAGGTTGTAAATTTATTGGTATCATGGAACTAAACCAGCAATCAAGGAAGATAGAAAGATATAGGAGGAGGATTGGTTTGGCTCAATCTTTTGTTAATATTTCTAACAAAATATGGGCATTCTTAGATGATGATTGTGAAGTAACTGCCTTAATTGACAGTGTACAACAACAGACATTGAAGATACATGATTTAGAATTCCAAAGAGAGTTCATTCTTACGTTGGTTTATGCAAAATGCGATGCCATAGAAAGGATTAAACTCTGGGACTCTCCATATGCTTTAGCAAGTGACATGACTACTTCATGGCTTGTGGGAGGTGATTTTAATGTCATATCATATGAGAAAGAAAAAATTAGAGGCTTACATGTTTCTCTTAACGAGGTAGATAATTTCAGACATTGTGTGAATACCTTCAATTTATTTGATATGGGCTTCAAGGGGAGTATTTACACATGGTGAAATGGAAGAGCAGATGAAGATTGTATATTTAAGAGACTTGATCGTTGTCTAGCCAACATGGAATTTCAACAGATGATGCTTGGTATGGAGATCACCATCTATCCAAGGTTGGATCAGATCATAGTCCAATGCTATTGAGTTATAATCTGGGTACTACTCCAATCAAGAAATCGTTTAGGTTTCTAAATTTTTGGGCAGAACATGAGTCCTTCAGGGATGTTGTTAAAGAGAACTGGACAGCTGATTTTCATGCCAATCCTTTCGTATTATTTAATTATAACTGAAGAAGATGAAAAAGGCATTGTCCACTTGGAGTAGGGCTACTTATGGTGATATATTATAGAAAAATGCAAGTTTGGAGGAGGTAGTTTTGGCACATGAAGTGTTGTTTGAGCTATTTCCTACTACTAGTAATAGAGAACGACTTCAGAAGGTACAAGCTGAATTGTTTAAATATTTGGCAATTGAAGAACAGTTTTGGAAGAAAAAAACTGGTATGCAGTGGTTTCAAGATGGGAATAGGAATACAAAATTCTTCCATGCGCAAGTTAATGGAAGAAGAAAGCGATTGCAGCTTAGGAGAATTCAGAACAACAATGGTATTTGGCTTGAAGATACTGGATCTATGGATGAGGAGGCAGTTAGGTTTTTCAATGCACAATTCAAAGAGGAGAGGGTCCAACAGCTTTTGGCATTTTAGATCATATACCTACACTTGTAAAAGATGTCCAGAATCTATCTCTAATTGAGATGCCTTCGAAAGAGGAAGTTAGGCAAGTTGTATTTGGCCTAAATGGAGAGAGTGCAGGAGGTCCTGATGATTTTAATGGATGTTTCTTTCAAATATGCTGGGAGGTCATTGGTGATGACATATTTGACATGGTGACGACCTTCTGATGATTTTAATGGATGTTTCTTTCAAATATGCTGGGAGGTCATTGGTGATGACATATTTGACATGGTGACGACCTTCTTCGGTGGTCAAGAACTGCCTAGATTTGTTACTCATACAAATCTTGTTCTATTACCTAAGAAGAAGGAGGTGAATACATTTGCTGATATGAGACCAATCAGTTTAAGTAATTTCATTAACAAGGTGTTTTCCAGAGTTATACATGAGAGGCTAGTTGATTTGATTCCTAAATTGATTTCTGATGAACAAGATGGTTTTGTGAAAGATAGAAGCATGTAGAAAATGTGTTGTTGACTCAGAAGATTATTACTGATATTAGATTGAGAACAAAGGTTGGACCAAATGTGGTAATCAAATTGGATATGACCAAACTTATGATAGGTTTTATTGGCTCTTTTGACAAAAGTGCTTAGAAAGATGGATTTGTTTTGTGAGATTTATTGGCATGGTGTTTGGCATTGTGTCAAATAACTAGTATTCAGTTCTTATCAATGGACAACCTTATGGATTCTTTAAGTCAACAAGGGGAGTAAAGCAAGGGGATTCATTGTCACATGCTCTATTCATTCTGGCAGCAGAATCCTTATCTAGGGGATTGAACGCTCTTCACATGAATCTGCACTTCTATGGATTTGGTTGTGGAGTCCAAAAATCAATCACTTAGCATATGCAGATGATACTATAATAATTTCTTCCTCGGATGCTACCTCTTTGCATCTTATTATGGAAGTGTTGAATGCATATGAAGTTTCTTCTGGACAGTTGATCAACAATGCAAAATTAGCTTGTTACATGCATCATTCAAAGAGTGAGGAGGTGAGTACAAAAGTCTAAAGAATTACTGGGATTAATAGGCATGACTTTCTATTCACATATTTAGGGTGCCCCATTTTTTACACAAGGAGGAAAATGGAGTTTTATCAAGTACTCATTAATAATGTGCTTAATAAACTTCATGGGTGGAAAGTCAAGCTTTTATCAATAGGAGGTAGGGCAGTATTGATCAGTCATGTGCTTCAAAGTATGCCTATTCATTTCTTGTCAGCAGTTAATCTACCAAACTGTCTTATTGAGAAGTTGCACAAACTGTTTGCTCAATTCTTTTGGAGCAACTCAGTTGGTGGTAAGAGTCGTCATTGAGCATCTTGGAAAAAGTTATGCTTGCCTATGGAGGAAGGGGGTGTAGGTCAGGTCCCTGCATGATGTAGCAAAAGCATTGTTTTGCAAAATTTGGTGGAATTTTAGGACCAAACCAATTTTGTGGAGTTCATTTATGAGTCAGAAATACTATAAAAATTAAATGATTTAATTGTACCATGGAAGAATGGATCTCATGTGTGGAGAAGGATGCTAGAATGTAGGGACATCGTAGAACATCAAATTTTATGGAAGCCTAGAATGGGATCATCACTCTTTTGGTATGATAATCGGACGGGGTTAGGAGCTTTATACTTTATAATTCCTCCATATTTTTCACATGAGGAGTCTATAAATAATGTTTGTGATGTGGTTGATCATGGTGCTTGGAATGAAGATCTCTTGAGGAACACTCTGCCAGAAGACTTAGCTGAACACATTATGGAATACATTCAACCTCCTGTTGAACATAATGTACTGGACAAACATATTTGGATACTAGATACAAAGGGAGATTTTTCAATGATCCTAGCATTGCTTACAAGAACATGTGGGTGAAAGGGTTACCTTTCAAAATATCATTCTTTATGTGGAAGGTTTGGCGAGAAAAATTACCTCTTGATGATATGATAAGAAGAATGGGTTATATGGTGACATCTAGATGTTGGTGTTGTGTGAATCCACAGGATAAAACTCTGGCACATGTGTTCTTTCGATCAGTTGCTGCCAAGACAACATGGAAGTACTTCTTTGCACATGCGGGCATATCTTCGCAAGGCTTGAATCTACATCAAGCAATTGTTAAATGTTGGACACACCAAGTAATTCCTAGACTAAAACCAATTTTCCAAGCTTTGCCTAGCATTATTGTATGAGAACTTTGGAAGAGGAGAAATAGTTACATATATGGAGATGCGGTATCGATTAGTAGGAAGGAGGAAAACAAGATGGTTTTTTATACTAACGTGATTTTCTTTTTTGCATCCATGCCTTATCTTTTGAATAACCTTCAATTGGTGGTATTAGTACTAGGTACTCATTCCATTGAAGGGGAAGCAAGGATAGGCATAAGCATGGAAGCAAGGACGACAAACAAGAGGCTAGGGATTGGATATCCTAATGTTACCTTCAGCTATAGAAGGTTTGATCATAATTTACACCACCCTAGTGCTCTATCAACCAATCTGGAGGCCATTGATGTGAGGAGTCATACAACAACTGGAAGGAGAAAGAAGGCTACTGTCCAGATTTTCTCCATAGAAGATCAATTGAGATACAGATTTTTGCGAGGAAAGTTTGGAGTAATGGATGCATTATGGATTCAAATCCTAATGTATTTCATTAGTATTATACTTCAGCATAAGTCCCATATAAAGTTTGCAAAAGAATATGCTACGAAATCACGCGTAATAGTGTACAAAAACACTGTCCTCGACATACTTTGGACAGTGGTAACAATGTCTGACGCGTGTGATGTTGTTATATTTCATAGAAGATTCGGGTATTAGCCGATGCAAGGCACACCATAAGGAGGTCACTAGCTACTGGGAAGAAGACTGGATGCAGACAAACACACACGTACAACGAGCCACACTTAAGAGTACAAAGACAACATTTCTTGGTGCGTGTGAACTGGAGATGCTGAGCGATTCGTCTGGATTTTATCAGACACTCAAGGACGTTGCTACACACTGTTGATTGTAAAATTTATTTTTAGAGAATGAGAAGATACTGCCTAAAAGGGGAGAAAGTACTACACAAATTTGGAGATGGTGGTTGTTTAGTTTTGGTAAATCCACATGGCTAGTTAAGATTCTGCTTCTTTTATTCCTATATAATATAGGTTGTTATTTTGTATATTGATTAGTTCAATTTGTACGACATACTCAAACTTGGTTTTAAGAGCTATGTACTTTCCATGACATATTGTCTTACTGCTTGTAAGACCTAATGCCACATTGATTTCTTTTTTATTATTATATATAAAAAATAGCCCTAGGCACCTTGCCTAGTGGATTTGCTATAAAAAAAAAAATGTGTGGTCCGTACATGAATTGTGCGGCAGCAGAAGTTGGGTCAGAGCAAAGTTCAGAGAACCTGAATTTCAAGTTTACCAAAAGTGTGGACCGCACAATTATTGTGTGGCCGCAGAAGAAGAGTTGGGCGGCCGCAGTTACAATTGTGTGGACCGCAGAAGAGCAAGGTGCGGCTGCAGTTACTATTCTGCGGACCGCAAAAAAATGCAGTATGGCCGCAGACTTCCTATCCTGTTAAGCTGAAGAAAAGTGCGGACCGCATATGGAATTATGCGGACGCAGAACCTCCGAAAGGATTTTTTTGTCCAAAATTTTCAGCCTTGTATAAATATAAGAGTTTCACTTTTTTAGGTCAACTTTTAACATCAGTTGCTACAGTATACGATTCATTTTTACTTTTTTTAGTAGTTTTTGCTATTTTGAGCTTTTTGAACATAGAGTTTATCAATTTAATTAGCAATATGGGTTTAATTATCATTTCTTCTCCCATTTCTTTCACTTTAAGTATGAGTAGTTAGATTTTCACTAGGGTTGTGACCCAACCCTAGTGTGTAAACTTAATGGGTGTTTGATATATTGCTTGTTTATGGTTATGTGTTTATTATTTAGCCTCGTTATTGCTTTGATTTGAAGAATTAATGGTTTCTAACATCAATTCATGCCTATTTGACTTGGTCTCTACTTGAGAAAGAGAGACTTAGTCTAGAAAAATTTGGCTAGCAAATTGGGTCAATCGAGAGATTGATAAGCCTAATTAAAGGGTTGAACCTAGAAGTAGTAAAACCCGACTTGAGCTTTTTATCAACCATTTTGTTCTATACCCATTTGGACTTGAGAAAGTCAAATTGGGCAAAATTATTCTCTGACCGAGAGGTATTGAGTGGGTAACCGAGTGTTGATAGCTATAATACACCTCGACCAATAAAACAAGCTTTAAAGTTTACAACTAATTAGGCAAACACCTAGGCGAAGGTCGTAGTCCTAGGCCTTTTATAACATTTGAAAAACAACAAAAATAATCTTTTAGTTTTATTTCTTAAATTGCAATTGTAGTTTAGATTAAACTTTAAAACAACCAATTTTTGCGGAAGTGCAAATTTAGATATACAAACTCACACGCTAAGATATATACTACTAACTCCCATATATATAGCTTCTTACGGAATTTGACCCTAATTCTTATTGGGTATTACTATTGCATTGACCGTTTTCATAACCTCGAATAGAGGAATGAAATTGAACGAGATCAATTTTTGGCGTCATAGCCGGGGAGTTAAAAAATGGTGTTAGCTATATATTTAGGTGTGTTCTTAGGCTATCTCCTTTTCCTTCCTTGGTACTAACGTGTGAGTATTGTAGGTGCACTCATGGAAAATAACGAGCTCGGAAACATAGCCGTGGGGGATGTGGATGTTGAGGATGATCAAATGGATGAGGTCCCTCTTGAACCTCAAGCCAATAGACGAGACCGAGCGCCTCAAGACAATGTACCCGCTCCATCCCCACCTCCACCAAGAGCGGCTCCACACCGGGTGTTGCCGAATAAAGGGTATGTAAGTGCTATAGTCCCTCCCCGTATTAGGGCGGGCAACTTTCAAATAACCAACGTGATGCTCACTTTGCTCGAGCAACGAGGGTTCTTCACCGGTGCACCAGGTCAAAATGCATACAAATATTAGAAGGGGTTCGTAGATACGTGTTGGGGGAGCAAATAAATAAATGTCTCCGAGGATGCTTTGAGGCTAAGGCTTTTTCCCTTCTCTCCACGGAGGAAAGCTTTAGATTGGTTGGAATATTTGCCAAATCTTTCCATTCATACTTGGGATAAACTAGCGGAGAAATTTATCTCTAAGTACTTCTCTTCCGGGCACATGGATATTATTCGGGATGAAATTCTAGCATTCAAGTAAGAGCCCAATGAACCACTACACAAGACATGGGAAAGATATAGAACAATGGTGAAAGAGTGCCCCAACAATGATATGACGGAGAACATGATTCAACAAACTTTCTATCGGGGGATCAATACAACCAATCAATGTGTAGTGAATCAACTTGCCGGTGGGAACTTCATGACTACGCCTTATGCGGAGGCATGTGATATTTTGGATACGATGGCGGATACTTCATTGGATTGGCAATCTAGAGCCAATGTTCCACAAGGTGACCCCAATGTGATTCTTTTTCTTAAAGAGTTACATGACCATGGACAAGCCATAGCCTAGTTGACAACCACCATGAAGTGGAAGAGGTGGGAATGCACCCACCTCGAGTCAAAGGCAACTGGTGGATGATGATCAAGTGGTAGAAGAAGAGGAGATCCCGACAAATATAGTGCAAACAAACAATGAAGTGCGGATTGATATTGATGACATGATGTAAGAGACTCAAGAGGATGTGAACCCGTCTAGGGATCATGTGATTGACATACCGGAACCGATAGTGTAAAAGGCTAAGGCACCATTACCTAAGCCACCTCCTCCCTATCCTCAAAGGCTTACAAAGAAAAATGGTGAGAATCAATTCAAAAAGTTTATTTATATGATGAAAAGTCTCTCGATAAATGTGCCATTAGTTGAAGCCTTAGAGAAAATGTTTGGTTATGCCAAGTTTATGAAGGACTTGGTAACAAAGAAGCGGTCGATGAATTTTGAAACTATCAAAGTCACTCACCAAGTGAGTGCAATTGTGCATTTGATGGCTCCTAAGTTGGAAGATCCCGGTTCTTTCACAATTCCTTTTACCATTGGAAGTGCCGAGTTTGCAAAAGCTCTTTGTGATCTTGGGGCAAGTATCAATTTGATGCCCTATTCAGTTTTCAAGACATTGGGAATTGGGCAACCAAGACCCACATATATGAGATTACAAATGGCCGATCGTACAATAAAGAGACCATTGAGGGTGATTGAAGATGTATTGGTTCGAGTTGAAAAGTTCATTCTCCCGACGAATTTTGTTATTCTTGATTGTGAAATGGACTATGCGGTGCCGATTATTCTTGGTAGACCTTTTCTTGCTATAGGGAAGGCTCTTAATGATGTGGAAGCTGAAGAACTCACTTTCCGGGTGGGTGATGAAAAGGTGGTGTTCCATGTGTGCAAATCTATGAGCCAACCGAATAGCAATAAAGTTTGTTCTTTCGTGGACTTGGTGACCGATGTGATTATTGATGATACAAGTGCAACGATTAATGTGGGTGATATGTTGGAGTCCGTCTTGCTCAATTTTTATGATGACGAGATGGATGGCTTCATGGAATGTGTTAATTCTGTGCAAGGAATGGGGTCGTACAACTATGCACCCCGAAAACTTTCCTTGGATCTTGAGAATAGGAAAACTCCTCTTACAAAGCCTTCAATTTAAGAGTCTTCTATCTTGGAGTTGAAGCCATTTCCTCCACATCTCATGTATAAATTCCTTGTCCCTTGTTCTACTTTACCAGTTATTTTTTCCTCTTGTTTGACTAACATGCAGGTTGACTCGACATTGGCGGTGCTTCACAAGAGGAAGAAAGCTATTGGGTGGACTTTGGCAGATATTTTGGGAATAAGCCCCGCATTTTGCATGCACAAGATTAACTTGGAGGAAGATTCCAAACCCTCCATTGAACATCAAAGGAGACTCAATGAAGCCATGCAAGATGTGGTTAGATGTCGGGGCTGTCTACTCCATTTCTGATAGTTCATAGACTTCTCCGGTGCAATGTGTTCCGAAGAAGGGGGCATAACTCTGGTCATCAATGATAAGAACGAGTTGATTCCAACACGAACGGAGACCGGATGGAGAGTAAGTATGGACTATCGGAAGATATACAAAGTCACAAGGAAAGACCATTTCCCACTCCCCTTTCTTGACCAAATGCTTGATATATTGGCCAGCCGTGATTTCTATTACTTTCTAGATGGATATTCGGGCTACAACCAAATCTTTGTTGCCCCAGAAGATCAAGAGAAAACAACTTTCACTTGTCCCTATGGCACTTTCGCTTTCAAGCGTATGCCATTTGGCTTATGCAATGCAACAACAACATTTCAATGGTGTATGATGTTGATCTTTACAGATATGGTAGAGGAATATCTTAAAGTCTTCATGGATGAATTTTCGATAGTCAGGGATTCCTTTGCTGATTGCTTGGCAAAGTTGGATAAAGTATTAGCAAGGTGTGAAGAAATGAACTTGGTGTTAAATTGGGAGAAATGTCATTTCATGGTCGAGGAGGGGGGCATTGTCCTTGGCCACAAAATTTCAAAGAAGGGCATTGAGGTTGTCAAGGCGATGATAGAGGTGATTTCTAAACTTCCACCTCCAACATCAGTGAAAGGCATGAGAAGTTTCTTGGGTCACGTGGGTTTCTACCGGCGCTTCATAAAGGATTTTTCCAAAGTAGTGAACTACTTGTGCAAGCTTTTATAGAAATATGCTAAATTTTACTTCAATGATGATTGCATGAGATCCTTTGAATTGCTAAAGTTCAAGTTGACTACTACTCTCATTATCACATCTCCTAATTTGAGTATTCCTTTTAAGCTCATGTGCGATGCTAGTGATGTAGCGGTTGGAGCAGTTTTGGGGCATCGTATCGACAAGATTTTTCATCCAGTCTACTATGCTAGTAAGACCATGAATCATGCCCAAGTTAATTACACTATTACAGAGAAATAACTCCTTTTCATTGTGTTTGCAATTGATAAGTTCCGCCCGTACTTGATGGGTGCAAAGGTTATTGTTCATACGGACCATGCGGTACTTAGTTATCTTATGAGCAACAAAGATTCAAAATCTAGGTTGATGAGATGGGTGCTATTGTTGAAAGAGTTTGATATTGACATTCAAGGAAAGGGAGTAAAAATCAAGTGGCGGACCACTTGTCTCGTTTGGAGGAGGAGGGGAGGCCGCATGATGGCCTTGAAATCAATGACTCTTTCCCCGATGAGCAACTCTTGGCCATTTCAATGAAAGAGGTTCCATGATTCTCCAATCTAGCAAACTTCCTTGTGTGTGGAACCATCCCGGATGAGTTCTCTTCAACTCAAAAGAAGAAGCTCAAACGAGATTGTCAAGATTATTATTGGGACGAGTCGTACCTCTTCCAAACTTGCATGGATGGGGTAATAAGAAGATGTTTACCGGATGAAGAGCAAAATGTTATTCTTAAGGCTTGCCATTCTTTGCCTTGTGGTGGTCACCATGGAGGAGCAAGATTGGCGGCTAAAGTGCTAAGCTGTGGTTTCTATTGGCCTACTCTATACAAAGATGCAAGTGATATAGTGAAAAGATGTGATGAATGCCAACGGGCCGGTGGAATCTCGAAGAAGAATGAAATGCCTCTCACTACCATTTTAGAGATCGATATCGTTGATGTGTGGGGTATTGACTTCATGGGTCCATTTGTGAGTTCTTGTGGAAACACCTACATCTTGGTCGCGGTTGATTATGTGTCTAAATGGGTTGAGGCCATTGCTCTACCCAATAATGAAGCGAGGAGTATGGTGGCGTTCTTGAAGAAGAATATTTTCACACGATTTGGTACACCGCCGAGCTATCATAAGGGATGGGGGTCGCATTTTTGCAACAAGGCTTTTGACATTTTGCTTAGCAAGTATGGTGTCACTCATAAAGTTATGACTCCCTATCATCTTCAAGCTAGTGGTCAAGTGGAAGTTTCTAACCGGAAGATAAAGAGTATCTTGTCCAAAACAGTAAATGCTAACCAGACGGATTGGTCAAAAAAGCTTAATGATATACTATGGGCTTATCGGACTACTTTCAAAACTCCTATCGAGATATCACCATACCGGTTGGTGTTTGTCAAAGTTTGTCATCTTCCGGTGAAACTTGAGCACTAAGCCATGTGGGCTTTAAAGAAGTTGAATCTTGATTGGGATGTAGCCTCTAACTTGCGGGTTGCACATTTGAATAAATTGGATGAGTTTTGGTACCATGCATATGCAAGTTTGTCCTTGTACAAAGAGAGAATGAAGTATCTTCATGACAAATACATTTGAAACAAGGAGTTCAAGGTGGGAGGTCTTGTTTTGTTGTTCAACTCACGATTGAAGATGTTTCCCGGAAAACTGAAATCCAAATTGAGTGGTCCCTTTGAAATTGTGGGTGTGACACCTTTTGGTGCATTGGACTTGAAGAACAAAAATGATGAGGTATTCTGAGTCAATGGTCACTGGGTGAAGCATTATTTGGGACAAGCTGATGATGGCCACGTGGTGGCGGTTATTCATTTGCAGTGATGGTAATCTGTGTCGCATCGCGACGTTAAATCAGGCGCTTCTTGGGAAGTAACCCATGTTTTCTTTTTCTTTTTCGTTTTCTTTTTCTTTTTCTTTTTCTTTTTCTTTTCTTCTTTTGTAGATAGGTGTTATTTTGTACTAATTGGATTTGAAGTGTGTTGCATGAATGAGTGTGCTTTATAGGAACTGTACTCAGAAAATTGACTAAGTGCGGAAAAAGTGCAGACCCCATATGTATTGTGCGGACTGCACAATTAGGAGAGCTACAGCAGAAGGCAATTGCGGCCGCACAATTCTTGTGCGGAGCACAACTTGGAAAGGGAAAATGAAAACTCTCTGAAGTTTGGTCTGTCCAAGAAATGGCCAATCTGCGGTCGCACATCAAATTCTACGGTCCGCATCCAATATCTGTGGTCGCACCACAAATTATGCGGACAGCAGATCAACAAAGGCTATTGAGCCTCCAGGTAACAGAGTGCGGACCGTAGAAGGAATTCTGGGCCGCACTCCTCTTTTGTTCCCCAAGTCTGCCCGCAAGTATAAATAATAGCATAAGGCTATTGTACTAAGTTTTTCCCTCTCTGAGCACTCTAAATTCTAAAACATGGAAATCATCTGTTCAATCATCTTCCACACTCCATCCACATCTGTGATCATTTAGTTGCACTCTTTCATATCTGGTATGCTTCAATTACACAGACATAAACATAAAAAATACCGCACAGAGCGCCCGCTCTAAAAAGCTGCCCTCCAGCATTCGTCCTTCAAACTACCCATCAATCATCCAACACAACCAACTATTCATAAAAGAGAAATGAATTAAAGAAATCAGTGAATGAAATAAGACGATAAAAAAAAAAAAGACCTAGGAACGAGCAAGGAGGATAGAATTTCTCAAATTATTTAGTTTAGTTTGCAATTTGTTTTAGGTAGTTTAGGCCATTTGTCAATAGATTTTAATTTTACTACCATGTGGGGTTTAATCTGTAATGGATCGATTGCTAATTTATTTATGGGGACTGGCTAAATTGATTGGCATGCTTAATTGTTAATACCATATTGAATCTGTGCAAAACTTTAAAACCCTAGAAGTCTGATCGATTTGGTTTTGAATTCTGCGGCCACACAAGAAATTGTGCGGTCCACAAAAGTAGAGAATAGGGTTCTTTGTTCAAGCATGATTCTGCTGCCATACTTGAAATTGTGCGGGCCGCAGAAATTCCACCGCGGCCGCAGAACAGGCCAATCTATGTCATTAGAGAGTTGGCACTTTTGGGAAATCTAATGTGCGGCCACAAAAATAATTGTGCAGAATGTACTTCAATCATGCAGTCGCAGGCAAAATTGTGCAGACCGCAGTTCCATTTTTGCGACCGCAAGTTCAAATTGTGCAGTTCGCACAGCCCAGTCTACGACCGCACTTCCCCACTCTGCTAATATACTCTCAACTGTGTTTTACTGTCTATTTGCAATTGAACTACAACTGACAGATATTGTTGCTTGTTATAGAAAATGGTTAGATCTCGTGGCCGCGGTGACACTTCAAAGGGGAGGAGTGAACCTTCCAAAGGTTGAGGGAAAATCACTTTACCCCTCACCTTCCAGAAGATAATCAACAAGAAAGCTATAGCAGGCCGAGGAAGGCAGGCTGAGCCCTCCAAATCTAGTTCATATGCCCCATCGCGGGAAGCATCGTAGGGTGACTCAGTGCAAGAGCAGCCTGCAGTACAATCATAGACACAACAGCCACAGGGAAGGTATCAACTTCGGGACGAGCCTTCCTCCTTACATAGTACTTCCAAGGGTTCGGAGAGTGAAAGTCAGGCTTCAGAGCCCTCTTTTACACCTTTCCATGAGGAACCAGTAGCTATTGTTGACGATATTCCGGACGATAGCCGAGAGGGTGATACTACAGTTGTCGGCCTTGAGTGGTCAAAGAAGAAAGAGGTCTGGGAGGACCGTTTTGTGAGTCTAGCTGCCTTCACCAGCTTTTGTGTGTGGTGGCCGGTGAGATCGCTCACTCTTGAGCGACAGTTCCAGCTTAAAGATCTTGACAAGTACAATCTAGAAGTGTTGAGATAGTTCCGAGAGAGGAAGGGGTGGATGTGGTTCACCTAATCAGTTGTGGACGCCAAGGAGTATTTGGTCCGGGAGTTCTATGCCAATGTGGCACATATTAAGAAAGGGACCAAAGTTACAAAAGTGAGAAATCTGAAGGTGCAGTTCGACCAGCACACACTGAACTCCTACTTATGGTTTGAGGACGTTGAGCCGGCACAGTACTTGGAGAAGCTGGCGATGGGTGATGCAGCTCACCCATGGCTAGCGGAGCTTCTTGTAGCCCCGGGGCCACCACCACCATGGATCATTGCAGGGGTTCCTATTCTACGAAACACCCTAAATTTCGAGGCTAAGGGATGGCAGACCTTCGTATGCAGTAGACTAGACCCATACCAGAACGAGACAAACTTACCTATTCCACGGGCAGTTCTATTTTCCTCTATTATGGCCGGGTACCCGATCAATGTGGGTGCCGTGATGTCAGCCAATATGTCAGTGGTCGCCAGGCAGGCTGATATTTCCTACCCGTATCCCAACACCCTCACGGAGTACCTTACGGATGCACGGGTAGAGCCCAGAGATTTTGACATGAAGGTTCAAGCAAAGAGGCCCTTCTATTGGTATTCTCTGATGGATCCGAAGAACCCGAAGAGAAAGGGTCAGCCGAATACTACCGTAGGCCAGTCTGATAAGCCTTCGGTGGTAGATGCAGAGTCGGCAGATATGCCTTCCACTTTAGTAGAGCCTTCTTCCAGTGCAGCTGCCATGCCCCCACCTTCAGCCTCAGTGTCTCTCACCTCGGCTTTGAAGCCTATGCATATGCCTTCTGCTGCACTATCGGCGCTGCGAGTCTCTCAGACTTTGGCGAGCCTCAACAACTGGATGCAGACAGCTACTGCAAAGTTGACTGACATATCCAGTCATGTTGCAGTATAGTCATCCATTTCGGCACCCCAGATTCCCCCCACAGTTGAAACTTTGAAGAAGCTCCTGGAAAATCAAAACATGATCATGGCCACTTTAGTGCAGCATAGGGTAGTGATCGAAGAGTTGGGCAAAGAGGTAAAGAAAATGAGAAAGCGGCAGGCATCTAAGAAGTCATTGGAAAAACTTCGGAGCTAGGTTACAAAGCTTGCATTAGCCGAAGACCTTCCGTTTGATATTGATAGACCTGCACCACCCAAGCCCAGCTCCTACAGCACCAGTTGGCCATTCTGAGGAGCCAGTCACTACTGATGACACTGTTGAGGTAGTCTGTCAGATTTTCACCAACCCAGCCACTCTCGGACTTGAGTATGATGAGATCCAATTGGATGAGGCTGAGGTCGGTGCCACTGCTGGGGACACAGAGTTGGCCAGAGAGCCATAGCGAGTTTTCTTCGCTCTCACCCTTCTTTAAATCTTATGTTGTTAAGCATTAGGGACAATGCTCATTTTTATTCGGGGGTGGAGTTTCCTTGACATTCTGATGATTCTATATTTTGATAACTATGAGACATTTGGCTTGTAATTAACTTATTACTATTTTCTCTTTCTTTCTCATTATGTATATATTCCCTCTTATCTCCCATTATGTATATTCGTTTAGCTTTCAATAGTTCTTTTGTTTTATAGCTTCTTTATCTTTATGTTTTTCTTCTTTTTAAATTAGTGGCTTTTTGTTGATATAATAGATTCTTTTTATGTCTTAGTGGATAATACGCCTTTGATTTTCTTAATGCCACGGTTCTTTCCAAATGTAATTTTTGTGTGAACCGGGTAGCTCTTCCCAACGATGGATGGCGTGACAACAATCTTAAGGGGTTGAGTCTATTTTTGGTGTTTAGGTAATAATAGTAGTAGTAATGAATAAAAAATACCTAATTGAGGCATACTTGAAGAGTCAAACATGCGTCACTTGGTACTAACACACTTAACTACGTGCTTATGGTTTAAAACAAGGTTTTTGGAAAGAAATAGGTCTAGTTAGTGACTTTGTGACTCTCGTGTTGACTTAGACAAGCATCAAGTGGTTCAATCGAACCATAGTGATTTTCAATCTTGAATATGGTTGGTGTGGGCCCTCGACTCTATCCTCTTTAACAATCCAGCTGCGTGAGTGGTGAGTTGTTGTTGTTGCAAGTCCAAGTACCCGTGCTAATGGTCTAGAACTTGCCCCGAATATGTTTCTACGCAAAACTTTAAGTTTTGCTTGGATTGAGAAGTGATTATAGGCTTTCCTTGACCCGCTTGAAGGTTTCCATTGCCCACCAATGTTGTTATCCCTAGTCAACCCATTTGAGCCTAAAACCTTTCTCATTTGATAACCATGTTACAAGTCTTTACCCGTTTTGTCGTGACCCTCACTTGGCACCCGAGCTTTCCTTAACACTCTTGTGAAATAATTGGCTAAAAACGTAAGTTTAGGAGAGAGACGAGGAGTTTAAAAAATATATCAAGGCACAAAATAGAAAAGAAATTAAGAGAAGGAAAGGCAATAAATAGAAAGAACAATAAGAAAAATGCAAAAGAAAAGTGAATAAGTTGAAGAGTTGAAAGGGATTCAAAGAAAAGTAATGATGCAAAGCATGGAGAAATCAAAGAAGGAGAAAAATGAATATCAGGACCAAGAAAGAGTGATGTTATGTCTCTCTACTTTCCCTAAGGAAACGAAACTGCCTCAGAGAATTGGCAAAGCATGAGCCGAGAAAAGAAAATGGAGTGCTTAAGGAAAGATGAACATGTTCTATCATAGCATATCCAACCTTTGTCCAAAAGCCTTCATTACATTTCGAAAAATCCCTACGTGATTTCAAGCCGAGTGAGATTGCATTAGTGGTGATTTATATGAGGGGCAAGCCTATGGTACTTAAAGTCATACTTGCGACATTCTTTTTAGAGAGATGAGCAAACCTTTCACAAATTTTTGGATTGAGTGCTAAATTCTTTAGTGAGGTAGGCAAACGGAGAGTAGAGGGGGAGGAGTTTGGGATCCACAATGACCTACATGAAAGAGTGAGCTTCCTTGATGAATAAAGTCAACTCTTGATGCTCAAATGTCACATTAGAACTATCTGTGCTTAAAGGTTTAACCTGTTGCCTTGTTGATAATTCATAAGTGGTGTGGGTAATTGTTGGTCCCAATTGATGTGTGAATGACTCACCTTTGATTAGATAGAATAGCTTTTAACTTATGAGTGTGGGAATTACTTTATTTGCTTGAGGATAAGCAAAAGCTTAAGTTTGGGGGAGTTGATAAGTAGGGATTTTGACTACTTATTAGCGTCTTTTAGCTTTCGTTTTAGTCCAAAAGCGTTTAATTGTGTTCCCGAAAATTGATGAAATGTGCTTCATTGCAGTAATATTGAAAGATGAGCCCCCGAGATGAAATCCAACTCAAGAAGGAGTAATCTGAAATCAAGGACAAAAAAGGCACAAAAGCTCAGAAGTGCGGACCGCAGAATATCATCTGCGGCCGCAGGTTGTGAAGAAAAATCCATCAGAGATTGGTGCAAAGTACGGTCCTCACATGAATTGTGCGGCCGCAGAAGTTGGGTCAGAGAAAAGTTCAGAGAACCTGCATTTCAAGTCTACCAAAAGTGCGGACCGCATAATTATTGTGCGGCCGCAGAAGAAGAGTTGTGCGGCCACAGTTACAATAGTGTGGACCACATAAGAGCAAGGTGCGGCCGCAATTACTATTCTGCGGACCGCAGAAAGAATGCAGTGCGGCCGCAATTCAGAATTATGCGGTCGTAGACTTCCTACCCTATCAAGCTGAAGAAAAGTGTGGACCGCACATGGAATTGTGCGGCCGCAGAACCTCTGAAAGGGCATTTTTGTCTGAAATTTCCAGCTTTGTATAAATAGAAGAGTTTTACTTTTTTGGTCAACTTTTGACATCAGTTGCTACAGCAGACGGTTTCTTTTTACTTTTTTAGTAGTTTTTATTATTTTGAGCTTTTTGAACATGGAGTTTATCAATTTAATTAGCAATATGGGTTTAATTATCATTTCTTCTCCTATTTCTTCCATTTTAAGTATAAGTAGCTAGATTTTCACTAGGGTTGTGACCCAACCCTAGTGTGTAAACTTAATGGGTGTTTGATTTATTGCTTGTTTATGGTTGAGTGTTTATTATTTAGCCTCGTTCTTGCTTTGATTTGAAGGATTAATGGTTGCAAACATTAGTTCATGCCTATTTGACTTGGTCTCTACTTGAGAAAGGGAGACTTAGTCTAGGAAAACTTGGCTAGCAAGAAATTGGGTCAATCGAGAGATTGATAAGCCCAATTAAAGGGTTGAACCTAAAAATTATAAAACCCGACTTGAGCTTTTTACCAACCGTTTTGTTCAATACCCATTTGGACTTGAAAAAGTTAAATTGGGCAAAATTTATTCTCTAACCGAGAGGTATTGAGTGAGTAACCGGGTGTTGATAGCTATAATATACCCCGACCAATAAAACAAGCTTTAAAGTTTACAACCCGTTAGGCAAACACCTAGGCGAAGGTCGTAGCCCAAGGCCTTTTGCAACATTTGAATAACAACAAAAACAATCTTCTAGTTTTATTTCTTAAATTTCAATTGTAGTTTAGATTAAACTTTAAAACAACCAATTTTGCGGAAGTGCAAATTTAGATATACAAATTCACACGCTAAGATATATACTACTAACTTCCATACATATAGCTCTCTGCGAAATTCGACCCCGACTCTTGTTGGGTATTACTATTGCATCGACCGTTTTCATAACCTCGAATAGAGGAGTGAATTTGGACGAGATCAGGTATTTACTTCCTATAACTACCATATACATAATTACTTCCTATAACTACTATTAAGTTGCTACGGTAGTGTACGCGTTGTATTCGCGCTGCTGTATTCATGAATATAATAGCAAAAAATGCCTAAAAATCAGGCCAGTCTAGTTGTACGCGCATGTATTCACATGTATTCGCTCCATGTATTCATGAATAGAGTAACAGCAATCACCTTAAAAATATGTCTGTCCAGCTCTCTAATAACGGAAATAATATCAATTAGTGTTATACACTCCTAATATAATTCAACAAAATCCATTCTAACATGCCTCATTATCAACCCAACTAATTAGAATGATTTTTTATTTGTATATAATTGTTATATTTAACTTTTGTATTTAGTGTGTTTCAATTTTTTTTTACTGTTGCATTCATTAGATTCAATGTTTGTATTTACTGTATTCGCTATTTTATATTCAGTGTATTCAAATGTATTTGTATTAATAGCATTTTAGTTATTCCTAATACATGTTCTTACTGTTGTTTTCAGTATATTTCATTGGTTATATTCACTGTATTCGCTATTTTATATTCTGTGTATTTTATTGTATTTCACTGTATTTTAAAATTAAATGTATTCAATGTTTATATTTTATTCTATTTTAATGTTTGTATTCAGTGTATTTCAAGGTTTATATCATGTATTCATGCATATTGTTATGTACAGTATGCATGAATATAGGTGTATTCAGCTGTATTAAAAAAATATAGACTTTCGAAATATATAAATACAACAAAAAAAATATTTATACAAAAAAATATGTTTGAGTGAATTTATAAATAATACAATGTATTTGTATCATTGTATGTGACTAAATAACAAAGAAGAGAAGAAAGTTCGTCAGAGATGGCGTTCTCCGGCCAAGAAGAGAAGAAAGTTCGTCAGATCCGTACAGAATACACTATCTGACGTTTATGTTACAATACTCATGCTTTACTCTGATTATTCCGACACCTTGAAAATTCACCAGGATTTCTATGATCATGAAAGTTGAATTCACTCATTTAACCTATACTCTGGTAATCCATTCTAGAAGATCGCATTGCAAAAGACTCCTTATGTTGACAGTATTGCAATTAGTCGATTGCTCAGCATTATGCCTCTATGTTAAAAGGTGAAGGCATAGTCTATCTTGAAATCACTTTCATGAAGTGGTTTATAGACGAGAAGATTCCAGCTACTTAATCTAATAGCGAGCAGCCGTTGTCTTCCTTCTCATCCACACCTCAAAATATTCAATTGCAGTAACCCTAGAAGATTCGGCCAGAGAATTCACGATTAGAAGCAGGTATTTTGCTCGAAGAGAGAGATGAAAGAGAGAGAAGAAAAATTCTAAAAGAGAATCGTATGTTAATTGAAAGAAAGAGAGAGGAAAAACATAAATAGTGTATTCTATGCCTCAATGGTAGTATATACCATAAATACATGTTTTGCTATAAAATATAAAAGGTAATTATAGAAAATAATATTTTAAAATGATTTTGGTTTATAATAAATATAGTGTATACCTTTGCTATAGAAGTTAAAACTTCCTATTTTGAACACCTAGTGCAATCTACAACTAGAAAACTATGTTAATTAAGACTTTTTATAACCTCTTCAATCATAGAGATTAGAGGTATTATCACTTTTAGCCCCCGCCCGAAACTATTTACATCTGGTAGACGAAAAAGTGTATATTTTTTGTATTTAACATACAAAATGTATATGTATATATATATATATATATAAGTTTTATACATGTTTTCGCCTATTATTTTTACAGCAGTTATACGGTGTCATTTTTCTAAAGATTATGGAAGTTCTATTCTGATTTACAAATTTTTTGGGACCTTACCGGTCCATCCAATGAAATATCTTTTACTTATACCCTGTTGGGTAGCCAACAATTTATACCATGTCCTTTTTCCTCTGCCTTTTGGGGTTGAGATGCAATTAGAATAGAAGGATTTTCTTTGAGGAGGAAATAATCAACAAAAAAAATTGTTAGAAGGAACGCTTTGTGATGCAACCTTGAGAGAATGCAGAAGAACAGCACTTAGTCAAGGGGATACAATCAAGAGAAAGATCTACCATGGAGATGGGTCATGATGCCAGTTTTAGGGAGAACGGTAGTGGTGTACTGGTAAAAACTTACTAGTCCCGGTTTTTACATGTATTAATTAACTACAGTTTTGTGATAAGAGTGTATTTGAAGACATGTCTCGTGTATTTATTGCGTTGATATAAACACTTAATACGAGTAACTTTTTACCCTAGTGTACCATGTATCTATCTTATTATCATGGATATGGGCCCTGAAAACAAACAAGTTTGCAGGTGAAGTTCCACATCATTATCCATTAAGGAGGGAGATGGAACGAAAATTAGATTCAGGTCTCAGGACATATGCATGATTGCATGGATTAGGCATACACACCCCTGAGGGAAACATATTCAGATCTTTTGGGTTTCGCTGCTAATTCTGATGCGACCATCCAAATATATATAAAGAAATAGCTCTCAACAAATTCAATTCAGGAAATTTGACAGGACAAGATACGGAAAACGAGACTTAGATGGTTTGAGCATGTGAAAGAGGAGCGCAGATGCCTCGGTGAGGAGGTGCGAGAGGTTAGCCCAGGTGGATTTGAAGAGAGGCAAGAGGTAGGTCGAAAAAGTATTGGGGAGAGTTGATCATGCAAGATATGATGTTACTTCAGCTTACCGAGGACATGACCGTTAATAGGAAGGTGGGGAGGTCGAGAATTAAATTAGAGGGCTAGTAGGTAGTCAAGAGTATTTCTTTTACATAACAGTAGTATTAGTGTTAATCTGGTGCGACACTATTGTTAGACTTACAGCTTTTCTCTACTACATTCCAGGTAGGGGTAAGGCATGCGCACACACTACCCTCCCCAGACCCCACTTGTGGGATTATACTGGGATTGTTATTGCTGTTGATATTTGACAGGAGCAGTAACTTGAAAGTCTAACTAGGGTAATCAGCGAAAAAGCACACAGCATAGGCTAAAAAAGAAAAGAGACCTATAATATACCGAAGGAGAGAATTTGAGAAATGCATGGCCTCGAAGGAATACCATTCATCGTTGTATTAGTAAGGTTATTTGAGACAAAAGAACTTCCCTATGCTACTTTAACCAATTCTTTCCAATAGCATACATACCCAAAATCTTACAGGCAAACTGATATTCTACACCTTAAGCTGCTCAAATAGCACAAACTCGCAATCCCAGTGAGAACTGAATAACACGACTAAAAAGCAGCAAGTTCAAAACTAATTCAACAGGCAACGAGGTCAATATATTTTTACTCACTTTGAAAGGAAAAAATTTAGACTTAGAAAAATCTATGACCTAAATCACATATGCTGGATGAGGCTGACTGCCCATTCAACCTCTAAAGAGAACAAGAGAATGAGCAGCTGCAAAGACAGAGTCAACACTTGTCTTAACTACCAGGAGTTTTAATTTTTTATTTAGTTATTTATTTATTTTTGACAAGTGATCTGGAACATTAAGCTTCGAGCAGAAAATAAGTTTCTAGGTATTGAAACGTTTAAGCAAAACACCCCTTAGTTAAATGGACCTCTTATCAAGCAACACAAGGTCATCATATAACTATTTAAAAGAGGGTTGGGATGTACAGATGTTTCCTTTGGCCCAAGTGCAGGAACAGTGGATCATTGTTTTGTGTAAGAATACAAGATAATAAGCAAGCTAAACATTAATCATCAAAGATTAAAGGTTTGGATACTTGGATCAATTCAACCTTCTAAGAGATCACCTAATCTAAAAGAATATATCAGGGAACCATAGAGCATTGTCCCAAAATAAGAAGTTTCTTATCTGTAGAATATCTACATGATAGAAAGATGAATCTTTTTTTTTCATTAGTCCAAAGTTGTCTCAATTCTAAGTACTAAAGACTCGGGGGTCTAGGTTACTGCGGAGAGATCTAAAGCTAACAAGCATTCCTCACGTCATTCCCCGGAGGAAAACACTAGTGATTTCCCTTGAGAGAGCCAAAGAGAGATCAACTCATAGCGTAATGAGCATATCCTATCCATCATAAGTATCCCTCCAATATTTTGACCTCATAGCAGCCAAAAAAAAAGGCAGCCCGGTGCACTAACTTCCAGCTATGCCCCGGGTCCAGAGAAGGGCCGGTCCCCGCAGCCTTACCCTGCATTTCTGCAAGAGGCTGTTTCCACGGCTCATTGCAGCCAAGTATCTAATAAAATGACATTCTACAAGAGTTTACATAGCCATTGGCCAAGAACAACCTTATAATTCATTAGACTACCTCAGAATGAACTACTAAGGATCAACCACAACTTACTTACGGCCAACATACTGTTCATTTAAAATTAGGAAAGCATATATGCTTCTTATTCTTCAAAAAATCACTTTTGACAAGCTTAAGGCATCATAAAAAATTTAGTGAACTTTCCCATAGCCACCTCAAAGTCGCAACACTATGACTTCTTTTTAACACTCACGCTCCCTTCCCCCAAAACAATACAGACACATAAAGACCCAGTGACGGGCATGGACCAAGGTCAATTACCAAAGAATAAAACACCCCTAAGCGAATATGTCATCCTCCCTCTCCATGTCAAAGGGGCGGAACCGGCTCGTGGTTTTCATTCCCCTTCATCATCCACAACTAACAGGCCCCTACATACTAAAAACCTTCTTTGCTCCACACCACCCATCTCCCATTCCCTTCACCAAGTGAATTTGCAGTCTTCGCTTCTATAACCGCTGACCTGGCTAGATTCTGTCAACCACCAGCAAACCAACCTTCCTCTTTCTCACACCATTCTCTCTTCTAAGTTCTAACTAACCCGTGCAATTCAGACAGCACAATCCTCGAGTGCTTAACCTGTCTACCAACAAACCAACCTTCCTCTTTCTCACACAATTCTCTCTTCTAACTAACCTGTGCAATTCAGACTGCACAATCCCTGAGTACTTAACGGGCAAAAGGTTTTGTAATGAAACCAGAATTAACCTCTTCCATGCCATAACTAGTCCAACCTACTTATTTCACAACAGTTGCTTCACTATTCAACTAGAGTTAATTATACTCTTCGAGAGCTAATCAGCTCATCAATGTGGATTTCACAGGCTTGTTAGCACAATAGTATGTATAGAGTTCCTTTTTACCATTTCCATCAGTCAATGTAGGCACAAAGATATGTTGAGGGGGTAAACATTGTTGATCAGTTTGAGTCATTTGAAGAGATATATCTGACAAAGCTATCTAGAGGATTAAACAAGAACAAGAAGGGCTTAGTTTTAGACCAGAGAGAACATTCAGAAACCCAATACTTCAAAGGGATTAAGAGCAACATTTTTGAAATTGCATCTTATCTACGGTAAATACAAACCTGCACCTGTTGTTTACTCCAAACCAAACATTTTAACCTTACTGTCAAAAATTAAAGTGAGAATACATATCACGAAATCATGTTAAGTAATAAATGCATGTATAAAAGACACATGTCTTGCATCCATTAATTTGGTGTAATCGGATGCATGCAAGTTTTTACCTTTATGACTTTATCTACTCAGGATAAGATTATAAAATCATAACATCTGACAAAACAAAATTAACGATCATGCACAAGACCAGTTTCGTAAACGTGAGCTAAAAGCATCCTCTTTTTTATCAGGAGGATTTATATAACATTAAACAGCTGCTAAAGTAATGTTATAAAGAAGTGTCTAAGTTTCTGGAAGTATTCCCAGTATGTTGCAATCATATAGCTAAGGCAAGACAGATCAAAAGCAAATTCATGTCTCACCGCATGTAATGGAACGTTTAGTCATGTACAAGTAACTAAGTGAACCGTTTATGAAGTAACTTCTAATGCCATATAAACAGCTATGAATAGTCACAGATAGCTTATGTACAATTTGCTACGATAGGCAGAGTCCACAAATATATATACACTATTTACATTGAATCAGAGCAACAGCTCCAATAGAATTTACTCAGTAAAATTGAATTTACCAATTCAGTAGACAGATGTGAGTCACACAGGAACCTTGTCTCTAGTTGGATCACTGAATCCATCAGCCAAAATTCTCACCACTTTCTTGAACGCAAAATGCAAGCAATTCGACAACGCAACCCAACACATCAACTCGTAGACCAAATCAAAAGCCGGATCCGAAAACGAGTTAGACGATGATTCTTCCCAATTTGCCCCTCCAAATCCGTCAGAATTCCATCCCCTACCACCACCACTACCTCCGCCGCTCCAGCTACTACCACCGCCGCCAAACGGTCCGTCATAATCGAATAAAAATCCGTTATCATCTCCGTCATCATCTCCACTGCCGCCTAAGGACTTCCGTCTAGTCCGCCGCCTTGTCTTACGAGCTAGCCTTCGAGGTGCCGTTTTGACGTTGTTGTATTTAACAGGCGGCGGCGCTAGCACATCGACGGGGGAAATCACGGCGGATATTTGACGAACTCCGGCGGAGGAAGGAGATATTTGTTGCTCCGATGAGGAATCGGAGAGTGACAGAACGTTGTTGCGATTCAGAAGGAATTTTGAAAACCCTAGACCTTGGGTTGTGACCACCGTCGTTAGCGCGTCGGAGATCAAAGAAATTTCCATTGATAATATTTCAATCTGGATATCGGAAAAAAAAAATAGGATTTTTTTGGAATATCAATTTTGGGTTGAAGTTTTTATATGAGTGGTTCTTTGGAATTTTCAAGCGGCACAAGAGAGAAACGTGTGATTCTCTGCAAGCGTTGTTTTATTGCAACGATTTTTACGTGTTTTTCTTTTTTTCTTTTTCCTCTTTTCAATTTTGACGGCCTCGCTATTTGCAATTTGCAATTAAAAAGGTTCTAGTGAACATATGTTTGTGACCGGCTGGCGAATCGATATTTATAATAGCAAAATTTAATCCAAAAGCATATTCATAATTTAACTAGGAAACACAAACCATATCATAATAGGAAGACACTAAAAGGGTAAATAGATAGCAAATTCATAAAAACCTACAATATAGTCGTGGAGTATCTAATACAAAATGAGTTCAAGAAAGTGGGACGCAACCATCAAATCATAAACTAAACTGAACTACATGTTATTATAGCATGTTTGACAAACTTCTTCGTAGTCAAAATCATATTTAAGCTAGAAGTGGTGGGTCAAGATTTTAGAAGAAAAAAATTATTATTCGAAAGTACTTTTTAAATTAATTAATCAAATACAAATTGATTCTCGCTACAAATACTTTCGAGAAAAACACTTTGGAGAAAAAAAAATATTTCTCAAACACAAGCTGATATCTTAAGCTTGACCAAACAGCCTATTACTCACCATATAATGGACGACACATCTCAACAACAGGAGAAAGATACGATGACTCAGGACTTAGTGGGCGTTTGGACATAAGTATTGTAAAATTCCAAAAAAAAAAAAGAGAAATTCTTTTTCAAGTGAAAATGGTATTTAAAAATTATAGTTGTGTTTGGACATGAATATAATTTTGGGTTGTTTTTAAATTTTTGTGAGTGATTTGAGTGAAAATTTTGAAAAACAGTTTTTTGAAATTTTTTTAAATTTTCAAAAAATTCCAAAATTCATCTTTAAATTAAAATTTATGCCAAACACTGATTTCGAAAAAAAGCAAAAACATTCTTATGTCCAAACGGGCTCTTAGTAGTAGCATCAGTAATATCTTCTATCATCAAGTAAGGAATGATAGAGTTTTATAAAATCAATAATCATCACGCACACGACATCGACATCATACCACTAATGAACACTTGACCTAGACCTCGCTAGCTCACCACCGGTGTGTGCCAAGTATCACTATTGTATCGGTTAAAATCGAGCCCATCCGATTTTACTATTTGACCGAAATTGGGAGAGTGCACCGAATGACGACCTCGTAACGGGACAGACTAAATCACGAGGACTAGGTACCAATTTCAGAACCGAGGTACCTGTCGAGATCGAGGCTAGTAGCGATCGAAGCCAAATGAGACACACATCGAGTAAGATCGAAGATAGTATAATAGCGGAAAGGCGAGATATCCGTGACTAGTTGAAGATCACGGCGTAAATCTCGGAACGGATCAAATCAGAAACGGTTAATTAGCTAATCATGGGATTTTCTTTTGTAATTAGAACTATACCATAAGTAGGATTCCTCTACTATATAAAGAGGGGTCCTAATCATTTGTAGAGCACGGTTCACGGAGATAAAAGCAATATAATTTTCTTTCTCGTTTATACGATTGTTCATCAGCTTGTTATATTTTAATTGTTCTTGCATCAACCAGTTTGAGGGTATCCAGACTCGAGGGATGAGTTCCATTCTAATACTGATTTGCTTTACTTTACAGTTCATTTCTGCTATTAATCCTCATATTTATCAATTGGTATTAAGTGAAATCACGTGTTCTTAGAGCCATACTATAAGTTTAATTGTTATCCAATTTTAAGGGTAAACAGTTTGGCGCCCTCCGTGGGGCCTAAAATAATAGTGATTGCTTAATACTGATTCCGATAACACACACTGCTTTACACTTGTTCTCGTAAGACATTTTATTTTCAGGATAAACATGTCAAACTCACAAGCAGCGCCTACACATGGTGACAACAGCCTGGGATTTCACATGGAAAATGACAACATTGCCGCCCCAGGAATCTAGGTGCCTCAGGCCTACCTCGAGGGAGCACCAATTGCAAATCTCGTCGATGTCAGTTCACATGTTGCCCTAAATACAAATTTAGGCGTTGAGCCCGAAGGTAGTATACGCAGGGAAGTTCGATCAGGTGGTCGAGGTACGCAGGGCGGAGAAGATGGTGGAGTTAGCCTCCAATTGATATTCAAAATGTTATAGGCTCAACAGACCGCTATAACACAACTACAAAATCAACACTGAACACCGAGTAGGATCGAACCAAAAATCGTTCAAAGGACCTAGGTTGTGCCAGAAAGGTCGAATGCCAACAAATCAGGGACTGACCCCGCCATTATGAAAATGTTCGAGGAGCTCACTAAATGGATTGAATCGGGAGAAAAGAAAATCGAGGTAAATGACAAGAAAGTAGAGACATACAACTCCCGAGTTGACCAAATATCGGGGGCACCACCGATTCTAAAGGATATGGATTCAAAGAAATTTATACATAAGCCTTTCCTTCCAAGTGAGGCACCGAAACCTATTCTGAAGAAATTTTGAATGCCAAAAATTCCTAAGTAATACATGCACAATAAAAGGGAATGACTTGGAAGACGATGAGATTGAATCTGTTTTACTGAAAAAATTGGAGAAACCCTGTCGAAAGGAGCAATGATATGATACCACAATTTGCCGCCTAATTCTATCGATTCATTCGCCATGCTTGCAGGCTCCTTCGTAAAGGCACATGCCGGAGAGATAAAGGTTGCAACTAGGAAGTCGGGCCTCTTCAAGGTGAAACAAAAAGACAACGAAATATTGAGGGAATTCGTATCTCGGTTCCAGATGGAACACATGGAACTACCACCGGTCACAGATGATTGGGTTGTTCAAGCCTTTACTCAGGGTTTGAATGAACGCAGTTTGGTGGCATCACGACAGCTAAAACAAAATTTAATTGAATATCCAGCAATCGGTACTAGTCAAAGATCAGAATCGAGGATGATCAATTGGCGACCCCTTCCGATTTCGTTTATCCAAACAGGCCCATCGGCATAACTCAAAGGGATATCGACAGAGAACCCCGGTCGAATAGAGATCGGTATCAACAATACAACGCATATCGTAGAAACAACGGCCCAGGATGCAATCCCATCCGAAATGATCGAATGAACGATCGAGGATAGAGCTCTCGGGGGCTCATGAGCAATAGTGGCTTCGATAAACATGCCGACCCCACATAAGCACCACGATTATCAGAATACAACTTCAGCATCAACGCATAAGGTATTGTGTCAGCCATTGGGAGAATCAAAGATACTAGATGGACCAGACCCCTACAAACCGATCCATCATAAAGAAACCCCAATCAAATATGCAAATACCATGGTACACATGGTCATAGAACCGAAGACTGCAGACAACTAAGGGAGGAGGTGGCCCGTCTATTTAACTAAGGTCAACTTCGAGAATTCTTGAGCGACCGAGCTAAGAACCATTTCATAGACAAGGATGCAAACAGGAAAAACGAGCACGAAGAACCACAGCACGTGATTCACATAATCGTTGGCGGGGTCAATATTCCACAAGGGCCCGTGTTCAAACGCACTAAAGTATCAATCACTAGGAAAAAACGAACTCAAGACTATCTTCTAATTAAGTCCCTGCGAGCAGAGGATCATTTGACACATTTGCAGGAAACCTTCGATATACTAAGGAAATACAACATGAAGCTCAACCCGGAGAAACGTGCATTCGGGGTCGGCTCGGGCATGTTCCTCGGCATTATGGTATCAAATCGGGGAATCGAAATCAACCCCTACAAGATCAAGGCAATCAAAGACATCACGGTCGTGGACAATGTTAAGTCTGTTCAAAGATTAACAGGGCGCATAGCCGCCCTAGGCCGATTCATCTCGAGGTCTTAAGATAGAAGTCACAGGTTCTTCTCACTGCTAAAAAAGAAGAACAATTTTTCATGGACCTCGGAATTCCAACAAGCATTAGAAGAATTAAAGTGGTACCTCTTGAACCCGCCACTGCTTCATACCCCGAAAGCGGACGAGCGACACTACTTGTAATTAGCAGTCTCGGAAATCGCGGTAAGTGGGGTCCTAGTTCGAGAAGAGCAAGGTACGCAATTTCCTGTTTACTATGTTAGTCGGACTTTAGGTGAGGTCGAGACTCGGTACCCACACTTAGAAAAATTAACGCTTGTCCTAATAAGTGCCTCTAGGAAATTAAAACCATATTTTTAGTGTCACCCGATCTGCGTGGTGACTACTTATCCTCTTCGCAATATTTTGCATAAGCCCGAACTTTCGAGCCGATTGGCCAAATGGGTCGTCGAGATCAGTGGGTACGATATCAAGTATCGACCACGAAACGGCCATCAAGTCTCAAATCTTAGCGGACTTCGTGGATGACTTTACGCCAGCCCTCGTACCCGAGGTTAAAAAGGAACTATTAATAAAGTCGGATACATCATCGGGGGTATGGACCCTCTTCACATACGGTGCTTCAAATGTGAAGGGGTCCGGGTTAGGCATCGTTTTAAAGCCACCCACGGGTAATACAATTAGACAAGCTTTCAAAACTGCCAAGTTAACTAACAATGAGGCCGAGTATGAGGCCATGATTGCAGGTCTCGAGCTAGCTAAAGGTTTGGGAGCAGAAGTCATCGAGGCCAAATGTGACTCCTTGCTTGTGGTAAACCAAGTCAACAGAACCTTCGAGGTTCGAGAAGATCGAATGCAGAGATACTTGGACAAACTACAGGTGACTCTACATCGGTTTAAAGAATGGACCCTACAGCATGTACCTCGAGAAAAAAACAGCGAGGTTGATGCCCTCGCAAATTCGGGGTCATCAGTCGAAGAGGACGAGATTGGATCGGGGACTGTCGTACAACTTTCAAGGTCAGTAATCGAAGAAGGCCACACCAAAATAAACTCCACAAGTCTGACCTGGGATTGGAGGAACAAATATATCGAATACCTAAAGAACAGGAAGCTTCCATCGGACCCCAGGGAATTGAGGACTCTACGTACGAAGGTCGCACGATTCACATTGGTTGAAGATGAAACACTATATAGAAGGATGTTAGATGGACCATTGGCAATATGTTTGGGATGAGGAGATACCGACTATGTCCTACGAGTAATCCACAAGGGCACCTATGGAAATCATTCCGGTGCCGAATCATTGGTTCATAAAGTCATCAGAGCAGGATACTATTGGGCCAATATGGGAAAAGATACAAAAGAGTTTGTTCGAAAGTGCGACAAATGTCAAAGGTATGCATCGATAATTCACCAACCCGGAGAGCAACTCCACTCAGGCTTATCCCCATGGTCATTTATGAAATGGGGAATGGATATCATCGGCCCTCTACTATCGGTTTCAGGTAAAGCTAAATTTATTTTATTTATGACTGACTATTTCTCTAAGTGGGTTGAAGGGCAGGCTCTCGAGAAAATTAGAGAGAAAGAAGTCATAGATTTCATCTGGGCCACATTATATGCTGATTCGGGATACCTGCCGAGATCGTATGCGACAATGGAAAGCAATTCGTCGGCAGCAAAGTCACAAAGTTTCTCGAAGATCATAAAATAAAAAGGATCATGTCGACACCATATCATCCTAGTGGGAACGGACATGCCGAATCGACAAACAAGACCATCATTCAAAATCTAAATAAAAGATTGAACAACTCTAAGGGAAAATGGAGAGAAATATTTCCCGAAGTCCTTTGGGCGTATCGAACAATGTCAAAATCCAGTACGGAGGCAACACCGTTCTCTTTAGTATATGGCGTCGAAGCTCTGATCCCGGTTGAAGTCGAGGAACCTAGCATCAGGTTTCGATATGCCACCGAAGAGTCAAATCATGAGGCTATGAATACAAGCCTCGATTTGCTAGATGAAAAACGGGAAGCCGCCTTCGTTCGGATGGCCGCATAGAAATAGCGGATCGAAAGCTATTACAATCGAAGAGCCAATCTTCGACACTTTAAAATCGGGGACTTGGTTCTGAGGAAGGTCACCCTCAATACTCGAGACCCAAACGAAGAAAAACTTGGCCCGAACTGGGAGGGACCGTATCAGGTCCTCGATATCATCGTAAAGGGATCCTACAAACTTGACACGATGAATGGCGAACAGTTACCAAACAATTGGAATATATCACTCCTCAAACAATATTACTGTTAAGGTACGACCTTCTCCATTTTCATTTATATTTCATACTAACCATTTGCATGTGTTTAATCAAAGACATCGAAGGATTCTTCAAACATAAAGTCCTTAGGTCTAAAAGCATGCGTTGCACTCTTTTTCCCTTAGACCGGTTTTTGTCCCAAATGGGTTTTTTCCGGAAAGGTTTTTAACGAGGCAACCATTGATCGTGCTAACTAAGAGCAATTCAACAGTATCCGAGGCTCCTTTACAATCAACCTCGAATAGGCAACAAGGTCGATAGGTAGTATCTGTGCTAACTTCGTGCCAACAGGGACTCGATAGGAAAATTTTGTAAGGGTTAAATGGTTGAACGAACCATGACCATGTAGATTACTCGTGCCCTAATGGCAAACATGTATGCATGTTAATCTATTGAAAAAGGTATTTTTCCTTGCCGGATATTTCATGCCTTAGAGAAATGTTTACTTTACAATGCCGTGCTTATGATCTATTGTGGAAATTGGCTTAAGGGCCGGTCATAACTAAAGTTTGAACAATTAACCCCGCACTCGAGGACCATCATCAAAAGAATCGACATGATCGAATTAATAAAACCTCCAGATCGTAAGACCTTAAAAAGGCAACCCTCAATTTTATAGGCCACGGTCACCCCACTCGGGGACTGATACTTCGAACAAGTTCGAAGTATAACAAGGGAACAAGCCCAAAAGACGAGTCCCAAGTCAAAGGCTATGGCCAAATTAACACGGTTCAGAGACGTTTGATTTTCGTTATAAAACAAGCCTTCGAATATTTTCATAAACCGGTTAAAAAGGCTACCCTCGGCTGAATTACTAAGGGTCTCGATAATATCGACCCTCGAAAACCCTAATGGGTACAAAGTCATTCGAACTCTCGATCAAATTCTTTATTTCATGCTAAGGCACAACAGATTTTATATGATTAAACAATAAAATTTTCAAGCCGAAAAGGGGGAGAAAGCCATTCTTTTTACTATCTTTGTATCAGCCTAATTCAAGAGCCTAAAGGGCCATTTTATTTTTGAGTTCGAGAATTCATCCTCACTCAATTAAAATGTAAGGATCACCCTACTCCGAGTCCAAGCAAGTACTCACTCGATTATAAAAACTACACTAGTCCGGCTTCGATCAAATTGCCTAAATCTCGAACTTATGAACAAACTTTTCATAAGGCATGAATAAGACAAAATTTTCACAAGGCAGAAAATGAAATAAAGACAAGTCGGAAAGAGATCTTTACATATATGAGAATATTTACAAGGTCCGATTAGGATCCTACACAAAAAATCAAAAGTAAAAAATCCTAAGGTTCCTAATTTTTTTACGGGGGAGCTTCTTTTTCATCGAGGTCTCATCCGCTCTCGGACCCGCTCTTTATCTCAGAGTCATCATCATCGGAGGAGGCCAGTGCTCCAGTATCGTCTTCATGCTCTCTAGCCTTTATTATCTCATCGGTAAGATCGAAACCTCGAGCGTGGATCTCCTCGAGGGTTTACCTCCGAGATTGGCATTTGGCGAGTTCAGCAATCCAATATGCTCAAGTTTGAGCGGTCTCGGCTACCTCTTTCTCTTGGACTTGAGCGGCTTCAGCATCGGCACGGTAGATGGCCACGATCACATTTGCCTCGCCTTTAGCCTTTTCAGCTTCAGATTTGGCCTTTGCTAGTTCGGAAGCCAATCGAGCTTCGAGCTCCCCTATTTTCTTTTCCTGAGCCTAGATCTTCTCCTTCATGCCTCGAAGCTGACTATCAGCCGATGACAATTGGGATAAAGCAGTCTCTTTTTCTGCAGCAAAGCGGTCCATGCCTTCTTTCTACCCTAAGGTCTCCACCTTCATCATATTGACCTCCTCGCGGAGCTGCTCGATCCTCTCGACCTTCTGCTGTAGCTGTGAGATTGAAATATTAGCCACCGCTCCCGAATTGAGCCCATGAGCTTTTAAGATTTTCATTACCTGCTCGATCAGGTCGGTCTGATCTTGGTGAGCCTTGGCCAACTCGGCTCGGAGGTCCTTGGTCTCCTCTTCTTTTTGCCCACAGAGAAGTTTAAGGGCATTCCTCTCCTCCGTGAGCCCTTGGAGGTCGGCCTCACACCGATTCAGCTCAGCTCGAGACCGAGAAAATGCTTCCCTATAAAGCCTCGAGGCCTACACAGAAAGAAGAAAAGAAGTTACACAGGAAGAGAAGAATGAACACAAGTGTAACACCAACAAGGGGTGTTAAGGCTTACCCGATTCAGAGCTTTCTGCGCTTCATTAAAAAGGTTCGATGCCTCGCCCGAGTCCTTCCTCGAGACCTCCAAGTCGCTCAGGTCAGTAGCATCTTTGACCCCAGTAAAGTAATCATGGAAGGGATCTTTCCTTCTGTGGGATCCTTCGATGGAGAGGGTCTTCAAGTCCCGAGCCTCCTGAATCATCTCCTCGGTAAATGAGGGGAGCAGCGGGGAACCTCCAATTTCTATTACCCCAAGTGGATCGCTTGGGGCGTTCTCTCCATCTCGAGGGGCCTCGAGACCATCCCCTGTAGCCGTACCCACCGTTGGCTCATTAAGATGGGAGGCATCTCCAATCCTCAATGACTCGGGGACTTCGCCCAAGTCTCTTCCCGAGACCCCCTCATCTCGAGACGGAGTCTCTGCAGTCTTCACCGATTCAATGGCTTTTGGGGCCTCGGTGCTCATTCCCACTTGGGCCACTAGCCCGGAGTCGTCTTCTTCCTCTTCTTCATCTTCATCCCTAGACGTTGAACAGAGTCTTCGGACAGGAGGATAATGTTCTTCCTCGGCTTACGAGCCTTCTTCTTCTTAGATTATAGATCCTCGGAGGTTGAGACCTTTTTCCTCTTTTTGTCTTTTACCGGTTTCGGTGCCGGGATCGAAGTCTCCTCCTCACCAGATAAGGGCCTCATGACAGCATCTTTGCCAAGGCTTGTATGAAAAGAAATTAATAGAAGCTTTAACAAAATCACCAAAGACGTGGAAAAGGATCTTACCATGATTTTTTGCCTCCCATCGGCCCTTTGATAAATTGTGCCATGAGCGCTCGGCATACGTAGAGGTAAGGCCAGGTCCCGAACTCAGCTCTTGAGGTTAGGGATTGCACCGGGCATCCAAGTGACCGCTACATCACGGAAAATGATATTAATGAGAAGAATCAAAAGAGCAAAACAATAAATAGGAGCTAACAATGAGATTGTACTTACGCTTCATATTCCATTTCTCGGGAAATGACATCTTCTCGGCCGGGATTAGGTCGGAAGTCCCCAATCGAACGAACCGACCCATCTAGCCTCGGTCCTTGTCCTCGTCTATGCTCGAGAACAACCCTTTGGTAGCCCGGCGTTGGGGTTTTATTAACCCTCATCGATAAAAGCGGGGACTATATAACCTGATGATGTGGTTGAGGGTGAAAGGCATCCCCTCGACTTTGCTCACGAAGAATCGGAGCAGAATAACAATTCGCCAAAAGGAAGGATAGATTTGGTCTAGGGTTATTTGGTATTGACGACAAATATCAATGACGACGGGGTCGAGGGGGCACAGCGTGAAAGGGTAAGTGTAAACACTTAGAAACCCTTCCACATGGGTGGTGATATCCTCTTTGGGGGTCAGGATCACCACCTCGTTGCCCTCCCAGTTGCAGTCTTTCTTTACCTGCTTAAGGCATCCTTCGGTTATCGAGCATATATACCTCGACACTGGCTCGCATCGACCAGGAATGGACGAGGCTTTATCAGTTTTAAAGTCGGAAGTGAGAACGCACCCCCCGGGAACACACTCCTCAGGGCGCGGCTCCACCGGTGTTTTGTCGTCGGCCGGCCGCGATGAAGAAGCGTTTTCCTTTTGAGGAACAGTTTTTGACATTTTCGCCATTTGAATTTGAAGTTAAAAATATATGGGGATGATAAGATTTGATTTTCTAAGAAGAGGTTAGCAATGAGAATCGTAGATTTACAGATGAAGAACTTAGAAGATGTAAAAAGCTTTGTAGAGTTGGAAATTTGAAAGTAAAAGTTTGAAATGGTGAAGAGAGGAGCTATTTATATATTTCACAACGACGGTTCAAAACTGGTGGTGGCCGACCATCGACTGACGCACTTTTAATGTCTTGGTAATTGTACAGACGGGATGTTTCGGTCACTTCCGTCGCTTACATCACGAGGATGACGTCATGACAGGTCGAGGTAGAAAAATTGAAGGCTCAATTCGTTTCTTGTCATTACACTCCAAAAAATGAGGGGACTATCTGTATACGGTTAAAACCGGTCCCACTCGATTTTACTATTTGACCGAGACCGGGAGAGTGCATTGAAAGACGGCCTCGTAACGGAAGAGACTAAATCACGAGGACTAGGTACCAAGTTCAGAACCGAGGTACCTGTCGAGATCGAGGCTAGTAGCGATCAAAGCCAAATGAAACAGACATCGAGCAAGATCGAAGATATCATAATAACGGAAAGGCGAGATATACGTGACTGGTCGAAGATCACGACATAAATCTCGGAACAGATCAAATCAGAAACGGTTAATTAGCTAATCATGAGATTTTCTTCTGTAATTAAAACTATACCATAAGTAGGATTCCTCTACTATATAAAAGGGGTCCTAATCATTTGTAGAGCACGGTTTACAGAGATAAAAGCAATATAATTTTCTTTCTCGTTTATACGATTGTTCATCAGCTTACTATATTTTTATTGTTCTTGCATCAACCAGTTTGAGGGTATCCAGACTCGAGGGCTGAGTTCCATTCTAATACTGGTTTGCTTTACTTTACTGTTCATTTCTGCTATTTATCTTCATATTTATCAATTGATATTAAGTGAAATCATGTGTTCTTAGAGTCATACTATAAGTTTAATTGTTATCTAATTTTAAGGATAAACAACTATGTCTTAGCTTGAAGTACACTATAACACACTTATATAGTCATATCATTGATGTATGTATGTCTCAGTCCCGACTCCCGAGTCTATCGTCATTAGAGTTCGTCTGATCTCTATCTATCAATAAGTGTATTCGGCCTATATTGCAGCATCTTATAACATTTTGATTTTAGGAAAACGATCAAACAAGTTTTAAGATGTCAGGACGCTCCACTTACCTCCACTCCGAGCAGAGCATTAGGCTCCTCGCGCGGCTCACTACCATTCTCTAAATATGTCAAAAGCCTTCCATCTCCATAAATTATTGTTTAACATGGTCAAATATATCCATTTAACTCATCTCCTAAAATTTGGGTCAAAGCTAGAGTCAAAGTCAAATTTAACCTAAGTCAATATGGTCAAAGCGATGGACTCGTGATTTTTCGTAAAACTCCAAATATATGATTAATTTTCTCATTAAGTTCTTATATTTCGTTAAAACAATCAAACTTCCAAGATGTAGTTTTAGAGCTCAACCTATGAATTTCTAATTCAAATTCTTCAAATTAAATCCAACTCACGACATAGTATTGGAGTGTAATTTAAGCTGAAAACTTCATCTTAAATCTGAAATACTTTTCATATTTGAAATAGTAGTAAAAATAATAAAGAGTACACATGGTTAACTCAAATAAGAGCTGATTGTGATTTTCAACTTCTAAGGTTGTTGTCACCTTAACCTTTGCTTATTTGAATATTGTTATAAGAAATATCAAATTATGGTGGATGTCTACTCTTCCTCCATGATCTTCATCTCAAATGCTTACTGACATATTCAATGACATTTTTTCTATGTTTAATGACATATTTTCTTCACTTTTCATGCATATATAAAGGCCTTGTAATAGATAGGAAAATATACACAATTGAAGAAGAAATAAAATCTCTTCCTTATCTCTATCTCCATTTCTTGTTCATGTTTTATTAAATTGCTTTTATTTCATAACACGTTATCAGCACGAAATTCTAGCCAACCGAGTTGTTATGATGCGGCCAGTGCCGGTAGCGTCATTTAATGTTAATAATATGGTAATAACTATGCTGGTATAAGGTGTACAATGACAGCATATATTCGGTCATCACGGTTAGCCTTTTCTAATTAGTTTTCAAGTTTCTTTACACTTTGCTATTTATGTTTTCATACATGAACAAACTTGCTTTACGGAAAAGTTTTTCTTGAAAGTTCATCAAATCATGTAAGGATTTTTGGTGTAAAGAACGATAAATATTTTTCCTATAACAAGTATTATGTTCCTATGTGTTAATATTAAGAAACACGAAGTGGAGACTTTTGAGAAAACACATATTTTTCCTTTCTATTTTATCACATATCTCTTTCATCTTAAAGTGGGATAATTATCACAAAGGACACGTAGATTTTAATTGATTATGTATTTTTCTATATTTGCTTGATACTTTTTATTTGATTTTGTTCAGTTAATGAAAGTTCGCATATGCAAATTAAATTCAATCATCACCAATAGTGGAAACCCGTCCCATAAGTCTAAAATAAGACATGATATTACCGTGGAGGTATGAATGAATGTGGACGTGGTAATGGACGAAATTATAATCTTCATCATTATGGTAATGAGAACAATAATGGCTCTCAAAATAATCCTTCACTTTGTGAAAGTGATGTTTGCCATTGATATGGTATGATATTTTATAAAGCACGCATGGATTATTATGTTCCATTCCTGAAGTGAATGTGAAAACAATGTGATAATTATTATGAATACATATTCATTCTTGCAAGAATATGAACGTGCTAATGGTAGTAAATATATCACACTCATCTCGAGTAGGGGGTTTGAGATGAAATAAGAAAATAATGTCATTATTATGGCATGAATGGTCATTGATCACGTACCTATTGTACGCTAAAATATTTTGGCAATGTGATTATTAAAGGACAACAATAATGCAAGAAATAGATCTTGCATCTAATTTTGACCATGACCATAATGGTATAACTTTCTCTTTAAAAGAGATATTCACCATATAGATGTTGATGAATATATGGCAGTACAAAATTAATTGAAAGCTCTGGAAGAGATACTATAACTCTGCCTAAGGGAACAATACTTATCATAGAGAATGCAATGTTCTCCTCTAAGTCCAAGAGGAACTTGTTGAGTTCTAAAGATATCCGTCGAAATGGATTTCATATTGAAACAATAGATGAGAATAATCTCAAATATCTCATTGTTACCAAGAATGTCTCTGGCCAGAAAAGGGTTATTGAGAAGTTCCCATCTTTATCTTGTGGCCTGTATTGAACAAGAGTTACTGCAATTGATGCACATTCTATCGTAAACCAAATGGTTACTAATTCCAATACTTTTATACTTTGGTATGATCGATTGGAACATCCCAGATCAATTATGATGAGACGAATTATAGAGAACTCAAATAGGCATTCATTAAAGAATTTAAAGATTCTTTTAAATAATGAATTTTCTTGCACTTCTTGTTATCAAGGCAAGTTGATTATTAGACCATCACCAACAAAGGTTGGGATTGAGTCCCCTGCATTTTTGGAATGTATATAAGGAAATATTTGTGGACCTATTCACCCACCTAATGGGTCGTTTAGATATTTTATGGTCTTAATAGATGTATCTTCTAGATGGTCTCATATATGCCTATTGTCATCTCGCAACCTGACATTTACAAAATTAATGGCACAAATAATCTGATTATGGGCACAATTTTCCGAGAATCTAATAAGTCTATTAAACTTGATAATGCTACTGAGTTTTCATCCCAAGTATTTAATGATTGTTGCTTATCAATTGGGATAAAAGTGAAACATTATGTAGCTCATGTTCACACTCAGAATGGCCTTGCAGAATCTTTGATTAAACATCTGCAATTGATAGCAAGACTATTATTCATGAAAACCAAGTTACCCACTTCAGTTTGGGGTCATGCCATTTTGCATGCAGCAATGCTAATTCGTCTCAGACCAACAAATTATCATAAATATTTCCCGTTGTAATTAGTTTTGAGTCATGAACCTAATATATCTCATCTAAGAATTTTTGGATGCGCTGTATATGTGCTGTAGCACCGCCATATTGCACCAAGATAGGTCCCCAAAGAAGGTTAGGAAAATATGTTGGGTTTGAATTGCCCTTCATTATTCGCTACCTCATACATTAACGGGAGATTTGTTCACTGCTCAATTTGCAGATTGTCGATTCGATGAGGCATTTTCCCCAAAATTAGGGGGAGAAATTGGTGAAATCAAACGGAAAATTTTGTGAAAAAATCCATCATTATCTTATCTTGATCCACATGCCTCTATTTGTGAAAAAGATGTGCAAAAGATTATCCATTTGCAGAAAATAGCAAATCAAATGCCAGATGTATTTACGGATCTGAAAAGGATAACGAAATCACATATCCCTGCAGAGAATGTTCCAATCCGTATTGATGTCCTTGTTGGACAACCTTCTAGTGTCATAGCTAATGAGTCAAAAGCACACCTAAAACGTGGCAGAGCAATGGGTTCTAAGGATCGAAATCCTAGAAAAAGGAAAATAAATGATCAAGATGACACTACGAAAGAGTCTCATAAAGAAACCCATGATTTAACCAATCCTGAGATTCATGAGGATATCGATGAGCCTGAGACTCAAGAAAATAAGGAACTATTAATAAATCCAATCGATATTGAGACAAATTTGAATCGATTGAATATAGTGGTGGATTATGTCTTTGCATACAATATTTCATCTAGCATTATGCAAGATAATGAGGATCTTGAACCTCAATCCGTTGGAGAATGTCGACAAAGACGTGATTGGCCAAAATAGCAAGAAGTAATCCAATCTGAGTTGGATTCACTTGCGAAACGTGAAATTTTTGGGAATGTAGTCCAAACACCTAATGGTGTTAAGCCTGTTGGCTATAAATGGGTCTTTGTACGTAAAAAGAATGAGAAAAATGAGGTACAAATATATAAGGCACGTCTTGTTGCACAAGGATTTTTACAAAGGCCCGGTGTCGATTATGAAGAGGCGTATTCTCCTGTTATGGATACTATAACGTTTCGTTATCTTATTAGTTTTGTTGTCCATGAAAAGCTTGACATCCATTTAATGGATATGGTTACAACCTACCTTTATGACTCACTTGATAATGAGATATACATAAAAATTTCTGAGGGATTTAAAATTCCTAACGCACATAATTCAAAGTCCAGGGAAATATTTTCAATCAAATTGCAAAGAACTTTGTATGGTCTAAAGTAATCAGGAAGAATGTGGTATAACCGCCTTAGTGAATATGTATTAAAGGAAGGTTATATAAATAATGCCATTTGTTCATGTGTTTTTATAAAGAAAACAACATTGGAGTTTGTTGTACTTGCCGTATATGTTGATTACATAAACCTTATTGGAACTCCTACAGAACTCTAAAAGGCAATTGATTATTTAAAGAAGGAATTCTAGATGAAAGATCTCGGAAAGACAAAATTATGTCTCGGTTTGCAAATTGAACATTTGCCAAATGGGATTTATGTTCATCAATCTGCCTACATAGAAAAGGTATTAAAACGGTTTTACATGGATGAAGCACATTCATTAAGTACTCCAATGGCTGTTCGATCACTTGATGTGAATAAGGACCTGTTCCGACCTCAAGAAAAGAATGAAGAGCTTCTTAGTCCTGAAGTACCATATCTTAGTACAATTGGTGCACTAATGTATCTTGCTAATACTACAAGGCCTGGCATAACCTTTTCAGTTAATGTCTAGCAAGATATAACTCCGCTCCTACATGAAGACATTGGAATAGAATCAAACAAATATTGCGGTATCTAAAAGGGACTACCGATATGAGCTTATTTTTTGGCAATGATTGCAATCCCAATTTTGTTGTTTATGTCGATGTTGGATATTTATTCACCAAATATCAATGCGCAACAGATTCATTCAAGTGATAATATGGCTGATTTGTTCACCAAATATCTACCGACGTCAACCTTCAATAAACTAGTGTACAAAATTGGGATGTAAAGGCTCAAAGATGTAAATTGATGCTCTCATCAGGGAGAGTTAATATGCGTTGTACTCTTTTTTTCTTATAAGGTTTTATCCCATTGGGTTTTTCTTGCAAGGTTTTTAATGAGGCAACCAAAAAGCCTATTTCTAAACATGTGTATTCTTTTTCCTTCACTAGATTTTTTTTCTAATAAGATTTTCACGAGGCACATTATCTATGGACATCCAAGGGGGAGTGTTATAAAAAAATATCAAATTATGGTGGATGTCTACTCTTCCTCCATGATCTTCATCTCAAATACTTAATGACATATTCAATGATATTTTTTCTATGTTTAATGACATATTTTCTTCACTTTTCATGTCTATATAAAGGCCTTGTAATAGATAGAAAAATATACACAATTGAAGAAGAAATAAAATCTCTTCCTTATCTCTAACTCCATTTCTTGTTCATGTTTTATTAAATTACTTTTATTTCATAACAAATATCATTTTTTAAGACAAAAGTGTTAAAAATGGGGTAGAAGGGACACTTTTATAATTAGTGTTAATGACATAATTTTTAAAACCCCCAAAGTTTTCTTATTTATAAAAAAGTCCCCCTCCTCCTCCACCCCTATTCCTCCTCCCACTCCTCTCCTCATCCTCCTCCTCCTCCCGCCACTCCTCCATCTTGCAACGCTCCTCTTTATCCTCCCCTTACTCCTCCATCCCGCAACGCTCCTCTCTATCCCCGGCCACTCCTAATCCTCAAATATTAGGAAGATATTTCAAATATCTAAAGAAATATTTCAAACATCTACTGAGATGTTTCAAAATATCTGCACAGATGTTTCAAACATATATGGAGATGTTTGAAATATCTGTGGAAAAAGATCAAACATCAAAAACAAAGAAGCAGAAGAAATATCCCGAGGGATGTTTGAATGTTTCAAATATTCCGAGAGATGTTTGAAACATCCCGGGGATGTTTGAGGGGATGTTTTGCATAATACTCATTTATGGAAATGTCTCAAATATATCGAGGGTATTTTGCAATATACTCACTAAAATTTCATATTTTTCTATTTCTCTCGTATATTTTAAACCACTAAAAGAAAAGAAAAAATTAAAAAAGAAGAAGAAGATGAAAATGAGATGAAGAGGGAAAGAAGAAAAAGACCAGGAAGAAAATGAAGAAGAAGAAGATGACAGAGACAAATCAGCAGCAGAAGCAACGAAAGTTGAAGAGAAAGAAGAAAGTAAGGAAGAAGAATGATAGAATGAGGAAGAGAAAGAAGAAGGAAGGAAGAAGGAGAAACGAAGTAAAGTGGAGAGAGGAGAGATGAGGGAAATGAAAATTTGAAATAGTTTGAATGAGTATGTTTTTTTTAAAGTTTTAAAAATTTTAATATTTACCCACAACTTTTATTATTTTTAATCTGACTCCCGAACCTCTTTAACTACATATTTTTTGTTAACCAAAAAATGAGTTCTAAATTGTTACACAAGACTTCAAAAGTCTTTTTTACCTCATTTTTCCAGATTCAAAGTGCCAAAGTGATACTTCTCTCTGCTACAGTGGTGAAAAGCACAGTCCAATGTGTTGTATTTTTTTTTCCAGTATAATAACCAAGCAAAAATGTTTGATTTTAAATCCCAAATCCCTATAGTAGAAGACAATCAAATTAAAACCCCTATATCACCATCACTTATGCAATACCATTATTTGACTTGGTCCATATATTTATACAATACACTTTTCATATTCCTCTTAATTAGTTTTGTGGCTGAAACGCTTGAAATCAAACTAATTGAAACCAAGCTTAGCTTGGTACACCTAAATGTGACTCAGTATCTCAACATTACTTATGCTTAGCTTGGACTCGTGGGATTCACATGTAAGACTAATGCAAAATCAACTTTTTAAAACTTATTCCTCTTATATTTTGTAGCAACAACCAACAAGCACAAGGGCAACATATATGCAAATGTTTATGGATCAAAAGTGGCATGTTTGTGATAAAAATAATATAGCGGAGTTGAGTGGTAAAATTGAATATTTTTAGCTGGAAATCAAATATATGTTAGTGAAATTCGTGGTATTATGTGATTGTCCAAGAAATTGAATAGGGACTTTCTGATAGTGATGAAGATGGTAGATGAGGTGGTGAATTTTTCTTTGCATGCCAACTACAATTGAGGACAGGCTCCCGGCAGGAGGTGTTTATTTTTTATCTAGTAGATGTATTAAAATAAAATAAAAAAATCGAGAGTTAAGGGGGCGATTGTAAAATTTGATGTAAATACATGTCTGTGTACGGGTAAAATCGAACTCAAGATTTGACCGAACATCCAACACGATAATTTGGGATCGAGAAATGGTGATAAAATCCCGGAGATCAGTTCCTGCCTTACCAAATTAGCCATCGGAACCACCAGACTTGCCTTCGAGTTTACCGAGGTCATAACCGATCTCAAGGAACATATTGCCAGCTTATCCGACAGGGGTCTAAAATTTCCGCAATGAATGCTCAACTGGTAGCTATTTTTTTAAGCAAACTCCGCAAGTGGCAAGAACTGATCCCAAGAACTTTCAAAGTCTATAACACATACGCGAAAAGTAGGTTCCTCTAATATATAAAGGGGGCCTCACAATTCATGAAGGACATTGTAACATACACTCATAAGCAAGATATTACCGTTAAGTTCTTATTCTTTGGTATCTTTGTGTCAATAAAAGTACATTCAACTCAAGGGTGGCTAGCTTTCCTAGGCTGAAATCATCCAATTCATGTGGTTTGCGGTTAATTTATCGTTATTTATTTCAATTACAATCTAATTTATCGCTCTGTATCAAGTTAATCCGCATATCCTTTAAACCACTAACAAATTCAATTGTTATCCGATTTTGAAGGTAAGCAGTTTGGCGCCCACCGTGGGGCTAAGGATAATAGCGGTAATTTCATACGATTCACCACAACACACCCCATTTTACACTTGTTCTTTGAAGTATTTCTAATTTCAGGTCAGGATCGAAATGTCAAACCCACAGTCTGTCCCTCTAAACATAGACATAGAATATGACCACCATGGCAGAAATAATAACGCATTGCTCGGTAATGAGGCAACACCAGTCGATCTTGGTAGAATCCCGATGGTGGCTCCCATCAACATCTGTTCGCATATGGCCATTGACACAAACCAGCCCACCGACCACGATAACAGTGTGCGCAGGGAAGTACGTTTGATTGCCCAAAACACTCACGATTGCAAAAATTATGGGATCAACCTGCTATGATCTTTGAAATTCTACAGGCTCAATAGACGGTGATAGCTCAATTGCAAAAACCAAGGTCGAGCACTGAGCAGGATTGAACCCTAGCTCCCCCGGGAAGCAATCCGCAGGAACGAACCAATCTCGAAAAGAACGAGCGAGAGTGAATCGGGGACTAACCCCGAAATCATAAAATTGCTCGAAGAATTGGCGAAACGGATAGAAACAGGGGAAAAGCAAATCAAAGCCAACGATAAAAAAGTGAAAACCTACAATTTCAGGGTCGATCAAATACCAGGAGCACCCCCGATATTGAAGGGCCTGAATTTCAAGAAATTTATTCAAAATACAATTAAAAAGATAAAAATGAAGTCTCTTGTAATATATTTTGGAGTTGATATCTGTTATAAATAGTGGATCAAGCCACTTTTTCAATTAATTAGACTTGAATTACTCCGAATGTATGATTATATTTTAACATGTACTTAGCAAAGTAAGATTATTATAGGATGAAAACTTATAAAAAATAGTATTAACTATGGATGTTAATATTGTTTAAGCTTGGGCGAGTAGGGTTATCTTGATGGTAGGAGCCAGCAGGTAGCTCAGTGCCTTGGCAAGATCATTACAAGATGGTCTAAATACCATTTTTACAACAAAAAAAAAAGAAAAAAATTAATAATTGGCTTTTGCCTCCAATATCATTGAATCGCCTCTGACCGAGTATCTACACCAATTTACCGATATGCCACCCGATCATCATGCAACCCTATAACCTTAACGCAATTCCTTTGTCAGAAAAACCCTCTCATTGAACAAGTAGCAATGGTGTCGCTGAAGTTGCAGAAGCGGCTCGCCGCCAGCGTCCTCAAGTGTAGTCGAGGCAAGGTGTGGCTTGACCCAAATTGGGGCAATGAAATCTTCATGGCCAACTAGTAAGAAACCAAATTAGTTGGGTCGGCTATATATATCCTATGTGTCTGTTCTAGTATGCTTCTAGTTCATTTCAATTTAAAAATTCAGCATCCATATTTATATGCTGGCTACCTACCACCTAGCACAAACCATCATCATTTAGGGACTGACCAAGCGTATGTCAAATAGGTAGAGTTAGGACTGAAATGATAGTGTGATAAAATTTGATGCTTAGTCCTTCCGATTTTGTTCCCATTGATGTAACGACCCAACCGGTCATTTTGCTTTCTAGAACCCCATCCCCCTAAATAAGACTCCATGTATGTGCTCTTACTGTTTTATGACTTGCGGGATGGTTAGTTCGGGATTTGGAAGGGTTCGGGATGAAATTGAAACACTTGGTTCCTTAGTTTGGCTTTAAAAGGGTAAGTTTGACTTCTGTCAATATTTTGAGTAAACGGCCTCGAAATTAGGATTTGACGGTTCCAATAGGTTCGTATGATGATTTTGGACTTGGGCGTATGTTCGAATAAGGTTTTGGATGACCCAGGAGCGTTTCGGCACTTAATAGTGAAAGTTACCTTATTGAAGGTTTTAAAGTTCTTTAAATTTGGTTTGGAGTAGGTTTTGGTGTTATAGAGGTCCATTTGGGATTCCGAGTTTGAAACTAGCTCCATATGGTGATTTAAGACCTGCATGCAAAATTTGGTATCATTCCGAGTAGTTTAAATACGATTCGGCTCATTGGGAGTAAGTTGGAAGAACTTGAAGTTCATAATTTGATTCGATTTGGTTTGGGGTGTGATTCTTAGTTTTGATGTTGTTTTATGTGTTCTGAGGGTTCGAATGAGTTCGTTTTATGTTTTCACACTTTTTGGTATATTTGGGCGGGGCCTCGGGTGTTAATCGGACTAGGCTCGGACCAAGTTTGGACTTAGGAACAATGGCTGAAGCTTCCAGCTTCTGGTGTAACCACACCTACGCATGGCCAGCTGCATGTGTGAGCTCGTAGAAGCGAGCACGAAGCCGCAGAAGCGGTCCAGCGAGGGCAGCTCAGGAATCACAGGAGCGAAGAATTTGGGCTCACCTGCGGGCGCGCTGGTGCGATGGAGGAGCCACAGAAGCATCAAATGTAGCAGAAGCGGCGTGAGGGTCGTAGCAGTGGACCTACAGAAGCGGGCCAGTGGTCCGTAAGTGCGCAGATGCGGGACCACAGAAGCGGTCGTACCTCCGCAGATGCGAAAATCACTGAAGGCAGAACCTTCAGTTAAGTCGGGGTTTGAACATTTTTGACTCATTTCCTTCATTCTTGGGGCGATTTTGGAGCTTTTTGAGAGGGTTTTTCACCTAGCACTTTGAGGTAAGTAATTCCCACCCAATGTAAGTTTAATACATAGATTATGGGTAGATTTTAACATGTAAATTTGTGACAATTATGGGTTTAGGTGAAAAACCTAGGTTTTGATAAAAATGAAATTTTAACCACGAAAATGGTTATGGAATGGGATGAAAATTGTTTACTTGAGTTCTTAAGGTTATGGGTAACGATTTCCTTCAAAAAATTTCGGAATCCGGGCATTTGGGCTCGGGGTGAATTTTAGGAATCTTCCAATTTGGGTTGGGTAATTACTCTTATAATTAAGTCATAAACTTTTGAGCATGTATTGATTAAATTATGTAACATTTGACTAGTTTCGAATTTTTCAGCACCGAGTTCAGGCTTTAGAGCAAAATTGTGACCGGGAAGTGAGATTTAAGACAAGGTAAGTCTCTTGTCTAACCTTGTAAGAGGAAAATTACCCCATAGGTGATTTAAATTAATGTTTGCCTCTAATTGTGGGGGGCTCCGTACGTACGAGGTGATGAGAGTCCATGCGTAGCTACTATTTATGCTATGTCGGGGTAGTTTAGGACCCAAATCATAAATTATTTGAAATATCGCACCCTATTTGTTAATTAAAGTGCCTACAATATATATTAAGACTGGTTAGAGGAAATTTGGAAGTTTGTTAATGGATTTTGTACTACATTGTGTGCTAGCCTTAAATAACGTTAAGTCAAATGCTTACAAAGTATCCTCTCTTCTTGTGGAGCGGGTCGAACACCTCGGCAGTAGATAGATGCATCTATGGCTCGTGCCGCTTGACCCTCGGCAGTGTACACATTATTCTGTATCGGGCCGTATGACCTCGGCATAATCTTGCGTGTTAATACTCTAGTTTAATTATATATTTGATATCATTTCATGGCTTGAAAGGTTAAAAGTATACATGATGGAGTTTATCTGGGACTTACCATGTGTGAAAGAAATTCATTACTTCTTGCTTATTATTGAGTTATTATTATTATTTGCATAACCCTTGTTATTTAGAACTTTTGTACTTTTTTTGGTAGCCCATAGTAAGTGTCGATGTCGACCCCTTGTCACTACTTCTTAGAGGTTAGACTTGATACTTATTGGGTACATATTGTTTATGTACTCACGCTATACTTCTGCACTGATCGTGCAGGATGTGAGGCAGGTACATCTGGCGGTCCTACCGGCGTGCATCCCAGATATCCCTAGGCCTAGTGGTGAGCTACTTTCTGAGCCGTTTTGCAGCCCCTAGAGTCTCTCTTTTACATTTATATTCTGTCTACTTTATTTCGGACAGTAGTTAGAGTTTTGCATATTTTACTAGTTGCTCATAAGCTTGTGACACGAGATCTTGGCACGCACTTTATTAAACTTGATGATTTTGGGGGCATTTACATATTTATGCTTGCATTCTGATGTTTTCATTTTAAATCATTCGACTCTCTATTCTCAAATTTCTACACACATGGGAATTAACTACTGGAAATTGTTTAAAGTAAGAAATCACGTAGTAAATTCATCATAGGCTTGCCTAGCGGCGGCGCTAGGCGCCATCACGGCCTATAGGACAAATTGGGTCGTGACAACATGGTTTCAGAGCACTAGGTTCACGTAGGTCTCACAGGTTAATTATGAGCAGGCCTAATAGAGCCTTGCAGATCGGTGCGGAGACGTCCGTATTTATCTTCGAGAGGCTATAGGGGCTTAGGAAACTACTCTTTCTTTATATCCTATCGTGCAATTGATGTAGTACTAAGTATTTTTCTCTTATTCTTTCACAGATGGTGAGAACACGCACAACGGATGTACCAAACCATGGAAGAGCCCCTGTTGCTAGAGGCCGAGGAAGGGCTCTAGTTTGTGGTAGAGGATGAGGGTATCCTAGAGTTTCTCCAGTTACACCACTAGTGGATCCAATAGAGGATCCCATTATTGAGGAGCAAGGTGAGGTTCCTGCAGCAGGACCAACCCCGGTGGATTTCATGTCCGCACCGGGATTCCAGGAGGTCAAGGGCCACATGCTACGGTTCATGGATTCTATAAATCAGGTTGGTGTATTTCCAGCAGACCCTTCCACATCTCGGGTGGGGAGGGGGGAGAGCACAAACCCCTACCGCTCAGGCTCCAGGGAATGCAACTGCCGTATATCAGACCCCGGGGGCACTACCCGTGGGCAGAGCTCAGCCAGTTGCAACAGCTATACCTGAGCCCATACTAGCTGCGGTCGGCGATCCGCATAGGCTATTGGACAGATGGACCAGGCTACAACCTCATGTCTTTGGAGGTGAGCAACTCGAGGATCCCCAGGACTTTATTGACCATTGCAGGGACAAACTGCACAACATGAGGATATCAGAGTCTCATGGGGTGGATTTTACTACTTTCCAGCTTAATGGCAGGGCCCGTAGGTGGTGGTAGTCATATCTTCTCAGCAGACCAGCAGGCTTTCCTCCCATGACTTGGGACAAGTTCACAGGCCTCTTCTTGGACAAGTATATTCCACCCTCTCAGAGGGAAGATGTCACGACCCAAAATTTGACTAGTCGTGATGGCACCTAACCTAACCCGCTAGGTAAGCCAATTATCCACTATCCAATTCCAATGTGATTTAACAAGATAATTAAGTAAAAGAAAATATCTAAATCTTATACATTCCCCAAGGACTGGTAGTACAATTCATGAGCTTCTAAGAATAGAGTATACAAAGCTGGTATGAAGTAATACATCATCTGTTTGAAAAGTACATAAACAGAGTTTTATGAATCTAAGGCTACCATGAACAAGAGGCCGTTACAACCGTAATGCAGGTACATCTTCAGATCCAGCTCCCAACGAACGCAGCAACATCAGCTGCCAATATTTGTACGTAAGGTGCAGAAGTGTAGTATGAGTACAACCGACCCCATGTACTCAATAAGTAACAAACCTAACCTTAGGTTGAAAGTAATGACGAGCTTGTACCAAGGTCAGAGTCCAACTTCCATAAAAACAATAGTTCATAACAATATCAAACAAGTAATACCTGAAGTAACTCAGAGATAAAATGCTCAATAAAATCATGATTTCTGGAAATAGTTCTTCCCTTTTAAGTACATCAGTGAAAACCCAAATTGTTTACTGAAGTTGACAAAAATATGAGTAAGTTTGAAAACAGTAATTTTACCAAAAATCCTTTCAATAATAAATAAGATGCCTCATTTTCTTTCCAGATAGCCATTGTAAAATACATCACTATGCCCATATGCCAATATGTGTGAGAAATCATGAATGACTTGATACCATACAGCATGAGGAAAATGCATGTCTATGCCTGTATGTCAAATGTGCATGTCAATGCGATGCACTCAGTGATGAAACCATATGCATACTCTCAGAGTATCATTTCACTCAGTCCTCCCAGTCACTCAGTCCTCCCAATCACTCGACACTCGGTACTCGCCACTCAGCACCCGACACTCGCACTCAATAGGTACCTGCGCTCACTGGGCGTGTGTACAGACTCTGGAGGGGCTCCTTCAGCCCAAGCGCTATAATCTGCACAGACAACTCACGTGCTATAGTATCAATATCTGTATCTACACAGACAAATCACGTGCTATAATAAGCCAATCTGGCATGCTGCGGCATGCAGCCCGATCCTATAATAATAAAGTATATAAAGCCAATATGGCTTGCTGCGGCGTGCAGCCCGATCCCATAATTATCCTCACATTCAGGCCCTCGGCCTCACTCAGTCATCAATCTCTCCAGTTTTTCTGGCTCACAATGTCATGAAACTAACCCAAAATGATGATATTATGATCAATAATTAGCAACAGAGACTGAGAGATGATATGCAATGAATGAACATGACTGAGTATGAAATTTCAATTTAAAGAAATAATTCAACAGCAATATGACCTCTGTGGCTCTTAATAATACTGTCACAAAGCCTCAGCATGATTATTAATAATATTCTCAACTCAATTTCTTTAACACATAAAACTACATAGAAAATGCCAAGATTATTTGACTACAAAATTTTACGAAACCAATTACGTCACAATTTCTATAGTGTACGCCCACACGCCTGTCACCTAGCATGTGCGTCACTTCCAAACAATTCACATAATACATATATTGAGGATTCATACCCTTAGCTCCAAGATTAGAAGAGTTACTTACCTCTAACAAGACGAATCCAATGTCGAGCAAGCTAAACAATGCTGCAGAAATCCCATTCTGCACGTATCAACTTCTGAACGGCTTCTTGTCTCCTCAATTCAATGCCAACGATCCGAAACTAAAATTCACCCCTTAATGATACTACAACTATCTACTATACTAAGCAACTTCAATCTACAATATCAACATCCATTGGGACCAACATTAGTAACCAATTCCATAGTTTAGGCCCTTTAGACAATTTACCAAACACCTAGTGGGCATACATTTATACATTTCTTAACCATAGAATTAGTTCTTCCAACTACCACGATTTACCAAAAATTCATCCCATCATCGTTCTTTAACAACTTATAATCCTAACATCACATGTGTGACCAACTATTCTCACACAACCAACAAAATTCCATCAAATAATCTCCTTTCAATCTCTACAATGATTATGTATTTAAATTGGGAACGTATGGCTTCCAATCATCATACCATGAGTTCCTATACTTAATTCATACTCATATTCCCATAATATATCCATACATGTAAGTCTAAGGGTGTAGGATTACATTTTGGAAGAAATCTTATAAAACCCTCATTTGAGTCCTTGAAGACATTTCTTGAAGATCTATGTATTTTATGTATAGAATTCATCAATGCTAGTGTAGAAATGATGGAATTTCACACCAAAATAATGGGTATTGCTTACCTTGAAGAAGAGGGGAGTTGGTGGTCTTGATAGAGTGGAGAAAAGCTCCAAAATTCATCCAAATGAAATTGGGAAAATAAACTTCGAAATTGTATTGTATTTATAGGCCCGGATTTCTGGGTTTTGGATGCTGCCCTGGATGCTTCGCATCCCCAATTCACTCCTCTTTGAAGTTCGGATGCAGACCTGGATGCTATGGCAGCACTTCACTGCCAGCCTTTCTTTCGGACGCGGCCTCGGATGCTTCGCATCCGGAGACTACTCCGCCAGCCTTTGATAATTTGGTCATAATTCTTTGTAGGAATGTCAAAATGATGAATGGTTTGAAGTGTTAGAAACTAGACTCGAAAACCTTTAAATTTATAGGTCATACATCGCATAACTCCATATATATATGTATATATACTTATCTAAAATTTGGTCTTGTGCATACTTATTTGGAAATTTAGTCTATCATAAAATTTCCAACTTGACTTGGACTTAGAGCTCTCCTTAGACCCCACATCACTTATAATATATCTCATATACTTATTATAATATTCAATTGATATATATTATATTAATAGTCCTTGTATGCACACAAAATAATATAATGAGTGCACATCAACTTTCTTACTAGTGTTCAAGTAATTCGAAATTTTCCGGGGTATTACAGAAGAGTTGCAATTTCAGTCCGAGCAGCTCCATCAGGGTTAACAGTCAGTGACTGACTATAAGGAGAGATTCTCTAAGTTGTCTCGCCATGCACTTATGATACTTCCAACCGATGCAGAGGGGGTACAGAGGTTTGTTGTCGGTTTACACTCTACTAGCCATGACGTTATGGCCAGAGAGGTGGATGTGGGGACTTCTTACGAGCTAGTTGTAGAGATAGCTCAGAGGATCGAGGGTGCGCGTCAGCGTGGTCAGGAGCAGGTTGCGAGGGGTAAGTGATTCTGATATTATGGAGAGTTCAGTAGTGCCATGGCTGGGGTCAGGGGTCAGTCTAGCAGGCCCACATATCCAGCACCGCCGCCACCTCGGGGTGCTCTAGTGCGACCTTATTTTAGTGCCATGCCAGAGAATTCCTATGCCCATCAGCTATTCAGGGTTCCTCCAGTGGGTATTCAGGCCATCAGGGTCAGACTTCAGGTCAGCAGTCCACCGTACCGAGAGGTTGTTTTGAATGCGGGGATATCAATCATGTGCAGATATTCTGCCCCAGGCTTCGGGGCAAGGCAATACAGCAAGATCAATAGCCTATTATTCCAGCACCAGCTACCCCACCAGTCGTCCGACCGCCCAGAGGTGGAGGGCAGGTGGGTAGGGGTCATCCTTGAGGTGGAGGCTAGTTGGGTAGAGGACATTCAAGTGGTTCTCCATCTAGATTCTATAATTTTCTGGCCAAACTAGATGAAGTAGCCTCAGACGCCATGATCATATGTATTATTTCTGTATGTGGTAAGGATGTTTCGGTACTATTTGATCCAAGGTCTACCTATTCGTATGTTTCATCTCTATTTGCTCATTTGCTAGGTGTTGCTCGGGAGTCCTTGGGTACTCATGTTTATGTGTCCACTCTAGTGTGCGATTCTGTAGTAATGGATCGGATCTACCGGTCCTGCATTGTTACTTTCTGTGGTTATGAGACCCGAACAGATCTTTTGTTGCTTGATATGACAGACTTTGAGGTCATCCTGGGCATGGATTGGTTATCTCCATATCACGCTATCCTTGATTGTCACGCCAAGAATGTTACCTTGGCGATGCCAGAGTTGCCTAGGTTGAAGTGGAAGGGTTCGTCTGTTAGTACACCTAGTCGGGTTATCTCTTTTCTGAAGGCTCGACACATGGTCGAGAAGACACATGGTCGAGAAGGGGTGCTTGGATTATCTAGCCTATGTTCGGGATACTACCACAGATACTCCGGCGATTGATTCAGTGCCCATGGTACGGGAGTTCTCCGATGTATTTCCTTCTGATTTTCCAGGCATGCCACCAGATCGTGATATCATTTTTTGTATATATTTGGCTCTAGGTACCCAGCCTATATCTATTCCACTGTACCGCATGGCTCCGAGAGAGCTGAAGGAGTTGAAGGAGCAGCTTGAGGAGTTGCTAGCAAAAGGGTTCATCAGACCGAGTGTATCACCTTGGGGTGCACCAGTTTTATTTGTAAAGAAGAAAGATGGGACTATGCGGATGTGCATTAATTACCGCCAGTTGAACAAAGTTACCATTAAGAACAAGTACCCATTGTCGGGTATTAAAGACTTGTTTGACCAGTTGTAGGGTGCTAGGGTGTTCTCTAAGATCGACTTGAGATCGGGGTACCATCAGTTGAAGATTCGGGATTCCGATGTCCCGAAGATGACTTTCCGGACTAGATATGGCCATTATGAGTTTTTAGTGATGTTTTTTGGCTTAACTAACGCCCCGACGGCGTTTATGGATTTGATGAACAAGGTGTTCAGGTCATATATTGATTTATTTGTCATTGTCTTCATTGACGATATTTTGATCTATTTGCATAGCAGGAGCAGGAGCAGTATCTGAGAGTGGTACTTCAGACCTTGCGGGAGCAGAAGCTATATGCTAAGTTCTCTAAGTGTGAGTTCTGGCTAGATTCTGTGGCATCTTGGGACATGTTGTATCGGGCGAGGGTATTAAGGTTGATCCCATGAATATCGAGGCAGTTCAGAGTTGGCCTCGTCCTACCACAACGACTAAGATCAGGAGATTCCTGGGGTTAACAGGTTATTATCGTCTGTTTGTGGAGGGCTTATCATCTATTGCAGCACCTTTGATGAGATTAACCCAGAAGGTTGCTCTATTCCGATGGTCCGACAATTGTGAGGCGAGCTTTCAGAATCTCAAGACTGCCTTGATTTCAGCACCGGTGTTAGTGTTGCCTTCTGGTTTAGGGATGTATATTATGTATTGCGACGCTTCACACGTTGTCTTGGGTTGTGTATTGATGCAGGAGGGGTGAGTTATTGCATATGCTTCATGTTAACTGAAGACCTACGAGAAGAATTACCATGTACACAATTTGGAGTTGGTCGCAATTGTTCATGCCCTTAAGATCTGGAGGCATTATCTTTATAGGGTGTCCTGTGAGGTTTACACTGATCATCGCAACCTGCACCATTTGTTCGAGCAGAGGGATCTCAATTTGAGGTAGCGCAGGTGGCTTGAGTTACTGAAGGATTATGATATTACCATCCTTTATCATCCGGGCAAGGCGAATGTAGTTGCAGATGCCTTGAGCAGAAAGGCGGAGAGTATGGGTGGTTTTGCATTCATTTCAGTGGAGGAGAGGCCACTAGCTTCGGACATTCATTCCTTGGCTAAGAGACTTGTGAGGTTGGATATTTTAGAGCCCAGCATAGTTCTTGCATGCGTCGTCGCCTAGTCTTCACTATTCGAGCAGATCAAGGCTCGCCAGTTTGATGATCCGCACTTGTTGGTTCTTAGAGAGACAGTACTACAGGGTGGTTCCAGGGAGGTTACTATCAGGGATGATGGTGTTCTACAACTTCAGGGTCGCCTATGTGTTCCTAATGTTGATGGCTTGAGGGAGAAGATCATAGAGGAAGCACATAGTTCTCGAATGAAGAAGGACATAGTTGAGTATGTTGCGAGGTGTCTAAATTTCCAGCAGGTCAAGTACGAGCATCAGAGTCCAGGTGGCCTACTTCCGCAGATGACTATACCTGAGTGGAAATGAGAGCGCATTACTATGGACTTCGTAGTTGGGTTGCCGCGGACCTTATAGAAGTTTGATGCAATTTGGGTCATTATCGACAGGTTGACCAAGTCGGCACACTCTATTCCGATTGTGACCACGTATACTTCAGAGAGGTTGGCCCAGATTTATATTCAGGAGATAGTTTGGTTGCATGGTGTGATTGTTTCTATTATATCAGGTAGAGGCCCTCAGTTTACTTCATATTTCTGGAGAGCAGTATAGAGTGAGTTGGGAAACAGGGTAGAGCTCAGCATAACTTTCCATCCGCAGACCGACGGGCAGTCAGAGTGGACAGTTCATATCTTGGAGGACATGCGCATAGAATGTGTGATTAACTTTTGAGGGCAGTGGGATCGATTCTTTCCTTTGGCCGAGTTTTCCTACAACAACAGTTATCAGTCCAACATCGAGATGGCTCCATTTGAGGCTTTAGATGGTCGGCGATGTCATTCTCCTATCGGTTGGTTTGAGCCCGGCGAGGCTAAGCTATATGGTACTGATTTGATGAAGGATGCCTTGGAAAAGGTAAAATTGATTTAGGAGCAACTTTGCACGGCACAGTACAGATAGAAGAGTTACGCGGATTAGAAGGCACGTGATTTATCATTTATGGTGTGCAAGAAAGTTCTCTTGAAGGCCTCACCGATGAAGGGGATCATGAGGTTTGGGAAGAAGGGTAAGTTGAGCCCAAGGTTTATAGACCCATTTGAGGTGTTGAGGCGAGTTGGGGAAGTTGCTTATGAGCTTGCCTTGCCTCCCAATTTATCGAGAGTTCATCCAGTTTTCCACGTGTCTATTCTTCGGAGGTATCATGCTGACAGATCGCATGTGTTAGACTTTAGTACGGTTCAGTTAGATGAGAGCCTGGGTTATGAGGAGGAGCTAGTTGCCATTGTTGACAGGCAGGTTCTCCAGTTGAGGTCCAAGAAGATTTCTATGGTAAAAGTTTAGTGTAGAGGCCAACCAGTCGAGGAGGTGACTTGGGAGGCCGAGGAGGACATGCGGAGCAGATATCCACACTTATTCGGCACTTCAGGTATGATTCTAGACCCGTTCGAGGACGAACGTTTGTTTAAGAGGTGGAGAATGTAACGACTCAACCGATCATTTTGCTTTCTAGAACCCCGTCCCCCTAATAAGACTCTCTGTATGTACCCTTATTGTTTTATGAATTGTGGGGATGGTTAGTTCGGGATTTGGAAGGGTTCGGGTTAAAATCAGAACACTTGGTTCCTTAGTTTGGCTTTAAAAGGGTAAGTTTGACTTCGGTCAACATTTTAAGTAAATGACCTCCGAATCGGGATTTGACGGTTCCAATAGGTTCGCATGATGATTTTGGACTTGAGCGTATGTTCGAATAGGGTTTTGGATGACCTGGGAACATTTCGGCACTTAATAGTGAAAGTTGTCTTATTGAAGGTTTTAAAGTTCTTTAAATTTTGTTTGGAGTCGGATTTAGTGTTATAGAGGTCCGTTTAGGATTCCGAGTCTGCGAATAGCTTCATATGGTGATTTAAGTCTTGTACACAAAATTTGGTGTCATTCTGAGTAGTTTAAGTACGATTTGACGCATTCAGAGTAAGTTGGAAGAACTTGAAGTTCATAAGTTGATTCGATTTGGTTTGGGGTGTGATTCTTAGTTTTGATGTTGTTTTATGCGTTCCAAGGGTTCGAGCGAGTTCGTTTTATGTTTTCACACTTGTTGGTATGTTTGGGCGGGGGCCCAGGAGCCTCGGGTGTTAATCGGACTAGGCTCGGACCAAATTTAGACTTAGGAGAAATGGTTGAAGCTTCCAGCTTCTGGTGTAACCGTACCTGCGCATGGCCAACCGCAGGTGTGAGCTCGCAGAAGCGAGCACAAAGGTGCAGAAGCGGTCTAGTGAGGGAATCTCAGGAATCGCAAGAGCGGAGAATCTGGGCGCACCTGAGGGCGTGCAGGTGCGATAAAGGAGTCGCATGAGCGTCAAAAGCTGCAGAAGCGGCGCGAGGGTCACAGCAGCGGACCCGCAGAAGCGGGCCAATTGTCTGCAGGTGCAGAGTTTGGCTCAACTGGAGAAGACCGCATCTGCGAGGATTTTTTCGTAGATGCGGGACCGCAGAAGCGGCCATACCTCCGTAGGTGCGAAAATCACTAAATGCAGAACCTTCATTTAAGCCGGGGTTTGAACATTTTTGACTCATTTCCTTCATTCTTGGGGCGATTTTGGAGTTTTTTGAAAGGGGTTTTCACCTAGCACTTTGAGGTAAGTAATTACCATCCAATGTAAGTTTAATACATAGATTATGGGTAGATTTTAATATGTAAATTTGTGACAATTATGGGTTTAGGTGAAAAATATAGGTTTTAATAAAAATGAGATTTTAACTACGAAAATGGTTATGGAATGGGATGAAAATTGTATACTTGAGTTTTTAAGGTTATGGGTAACGATTTACTTCAAAAATTTCCGGAATCCGGATATGTGGGGCCGAGATAAATTTTAGGAATCTTTCAATTTAGGTGGGGTAATTACTCTTATAATTAAATCATGAACATTTGAGCATGTATTGATTACATTATGTAACATTTGACTAGTTTCGAATTTTACGGCACCGAATTGAAGTTTTAGAGCGAAATTGTGACCGGAAAGTGAGCTTTGAGACAAGACAAGTCTCTTGTCTAACCTTGTAAGAGGAAAATTACCCCATAGGTGGTTTAAATTAATGTTTGCCTCTAATTATGGGGGGCTATATACGTATGAGGTGATGAGAGTCTGTGCGTAGCTACTATTTATGTTGTGTCCGGGTAGTTTAGGACCCAAATCATGAATTATTTGAAATGTCGCACCCTATTTGTTAACTAAAGTGCCTACGATATATATTAAGACTGGTTAGAGGAAATTCGAAAGTTTGTTAATGAATTTTGTACTATATTGTGTGCTAGCCTTTAATAGTGTTAAGTCTAATGCTTACAAAGTATCCTCTCTTCTTGTGGAGCGGGCCGAACGCCTCGGCAGTAGATAGTGTATCTATGGTTCGTACCGCTCGATCCTTGGCAATGTACATATTATTATGAATCGGGTCATACGACCTTGGCATAATCGTGTGTGTTAATACTCGGAGTTTAATTATATATTTGATATCATTTCATGGCTTGAAAGGTTAAAAGTATACATGATGGAATTAAACTGGGACTTACCATGTGTGAAAGAAATTCATTGCTTCCTGCTTATTATTGAGTTATTATTATTATTATTTGCATCACCCTTGCTATTTAGAACTTCTGTACTTTTATTGGTAGCCCATAGTAAGTGTCGATGTCGACCCCTCGTCACTACTTATTCGAGGTTAGACTTGATACTTACTGGGTACATGTTGTTTATGTACTCATGCTACACTTCTGCACTGACCGTACAAGATCTGAGGCAGGTGCATCTGGCGGTCCTACCGGCGTGCGTCCCAGATATCCCGAAGTCTAGTGGTGAGCTGCTTCCCGAGCCGTTCTGCATCCCCTAGAATCTCTCTTTTGTATTTATATTTTGTCTATTTTATTTCAGACAGTAGTTAGAGCTTTGTATATTCTACTTGTTGTTCATACACTTGTGACACCAGATTTTGGCACGCGCTCTATTAGACTTTATGGTTTTGGGGGGCATTTACATACTTATGCTTGCACTATGATGTTTTCATTTTAAATCATTCGACTCTCTATTATCAAATTTCTAAACAAATGGGAATTAACTACTGGGAAATTGTTAAAAGGAAGAAATAACGTAGTAAATTCATCATAGGCTTGCCTAGCGGCGACGTTAGGCGCCATCACGGCTTATAGGAGAAATTGGGTCGTGACAATTGATATGTCATTAAGTTATTTAACTTACAGTTTGTGCGGCCATATTTCCCTTTAGTCTATTATAGAAAGAAGGACCTCCTCCTAAATTTGGAATAAAATAAACGTTGGGAAATAATTTTAATTAAACTTCTCATTTTACCTTTAATGTCAAGTTTTACAGTCACACAAATATTATGGCATATTTAGCGGGAGTTTGGACATAAAAATTGTTAAATGACAAAAAAAAAAAGGTGAAACATTTTTTTAAGTGAAAATGGTATTTGAAAATTAGAGTTTTGTTTGGACATGAATATAATTTTGGATTGTTTTTTAATTTTGTGAGTAACCTGAAGTGAAAATTCTGAAAAATAGCTTTTTGGAGTTTTTACAAATTTGCGAAAAATTTCGAAATGCATCTTCAAGTGAAAAATGAAAATTTTATGGCCAAACACTAATTTCGAAAAAAAGTAAAAAAATTTCTAAAAAAAGTAAAAAAAAAAAAAAAATCATGGCCAAACGAGCCCTTAAGATTACAAATTTTAAATGTCTTTCCTTCTTTCATTATCTCCGTCCAATGTTAAACAAGGTCACATAACGGAGGGGGTTTATTTGTTCCGGTTTTACGAAAATCGCAGCTCAAAAGAACCTTTTTGACATATTTATTAAATATGAGTACTTGTTTGTGTACTCAATAATGGTAGTGGAATAAAAATTTGATGCTTAGTCCTTCTAAATGTGTAATCTGCTATAATTGGAACTTTTGCTTGAAAGGATCTCCACTAGATTGCTGGGTATAGATTTTAGAGCATATATTCATATTAGATGATGTGTAAGTTTAGTTAAATAATCTATAATATATATATCTCTATATATATATATATATATATATATATAAGCACAAAGGCCCGTACAAAATGTTGATCAACTTTTTTATCATTTAAAAATAAATTTCATATTGAGCAAAATTATTATTTAATTATTTTTATAAAATTTAGGATTTTCAAATAAACTAAAAAATTGCTTATTAATGTTTCCTTATTTGAATTATGCAAAAAGTCCTAATATTTAGAGTATCAAAATCAATTAAAATTTTACCTTATTTGGATTATGAAGCATAATTATAATTACTTTATTGTTATTTTTACTAATATTTTGGACGTTGAAATATAGTTAGCATAAAGACTACACAAATTTTAAAAATATATTTCGAGGTCCTAAATATTAGTTAAAGTAACATGAAATTAATTATAATTGCTTAGCGTAATTCAGATAGAGAGAAGATTTATATAAGGTAAAATCTTAATTGATCGTAAAGTCCTAAATATTAGTACTTCCTACATAGTTCAAATAAGCAAAAACTTAATAAGCAAATTTTTAGTTGATTTAAAGTCTTAAAATTTAGGAAAATAGTTAAGTGATAATTTTGTCTAATATGGATTATGTTTTTTTAAAGAGTAAAAATCGATCAACACTTCACGTAGGGACATCGTGCTTTTATATATAAATGGATATATATTTTAGGTGTTAGAGTAAACGCAAAAATTTTAGTAAGTCACTTGACCCGCAAGCCAAAAAAATGCAAAGTACAAAATTGTCCTTTTAAATGAGTGGCAGAGAGAGTTTCCCAAGTTTTTTATTTTTTCTCCTCCTAAAGAAATGAAATATTATGTTAAGTGGATCCCAACAAGTCAAGTCGTTAAGGGTAAAATAGGGATGTAATATAAAATAGTTTTCAAAAGATGCATGTTATTCTTTTTCTTGAAATAGGACAAGGGGAGTTTAATTTGTTGAATTGAAAGTACAAATATTATTAATGTGTGTGTGTGTTGTTACTTGTAAAGGGAGTCTTGTAGAGACTTTTAGTATGTGACGATTTTATCTAAAAGCTTAAGGTGATAGAGAGTGCAGACTTTTATTTTTTTTAATTATGTCTTAACATGTCTCTTCATGTGCGAGGCTGATTCTTTTTTATGAGTCAAGCATGTGAAACTTCTTCTTAATATTGGGTAGTGTGGCAATGAAATCGAGCCCAAGTCCTTTGCCTGTTGTGGTACCATAATAATATAATGGACCTTGGTCATAACTTAACCTTAAAAATTAGCTCATAAGGTGATAATTGCCCAAGATCATATGAGGAGACTAGACCCCATTCGAAATCGATGTGCGACAAACTAAACACCTGCGGCATGCCCACGCCTGCAAATTGGAGCGTGAACAATATAATATGGGAGGCGCACATCAGGTGAACAAGAAGTGGTTAAGTATAGTTTTGATAACTAGGTTGAAGTATGTAACTATCTTACCTAAAGATTTAAACTGTTAGAGAGAGCATATTTTCTTTTTCTTAATCATGTCTCAGTAGAGACTACTACGGCTATATATACCACTCCTATGCGCAAAATTATTTCAGCCTTTTGTGACTGATCTGAACATGAAATTATAAGCAAAGAGGTATTCTAATATTTTAGAATAGAACAAAATTGGTCAAAGAATATTACTTTTACCATCATTTATCGAATGATTGGAGATATAGAGTGGTAAAGTTAGAGTGCTAGTTTAAAAGAACATAAGAAGATGATCACTAGTTTTTGTTGTTTACTTTTATTTATAACTCAAATAAACTTTTTTCTTCTGTAAAATAGAACCCGGATGCAGTTATGTGCTTGGACAGAGAATGGAAGCTCTCTCCAAATGAAGAAAGAGTAGATTAATAAAAAATGTAGTGGTTGGATCTATTTTAGCCACAGGATCAACAATCATCATTTTAGGAACTAACACTCTTTAACATCAGACAAAGTAGTCTTCTTGCTTGCTCTCTCGGCGCAGCTTAAGCTAACATGTACCGACCTCGTCAATGGCAGGAAAGAAGTCACGCGGACGTCCTAAAAAGCAACAGATCAAGGTTGATGCCAAAATACTTAAGCTTAAAAACATCAGAAGTAGATCATCTGCAGTCATGGAGTCAATATCTGAAACTCCAAAAATGCTAGTAGGAGGTGGAATACTTACCCAGATCCCTTATGTCTTAGCCTATGCATCTGCAAGCCAGCAGTAGAAATGAGCAAATCAGGGCCCTATTCCTATGCAAGTTAACTCGAGGGACAGTGTAACACCTCCTCCATCTAGGAGTGTTACTGTTCCATTGGGTAAGGAGCTGGAAGCTGGAAATCAAACTTCAAAATCAGTTGTTGCTACACTGGTAAGGAGAAGGAAGTTGAGAATCAATCACCAGAACACAATATTGTTCCATTGCCGGAAGTTACCAGGGAATCAACTTGGGCTGAGGTTTTTAATGGTAATCGATCAGCTGCTAATGGGATGCCTTTGCATTATATTACCCCTGAATTAGTAGAAGGTAATCTTGTGACCAAACTTGAGAAATCGGACTTGGAAGCTAAAACTTTAAAGTGAAAATGTGCCCTAATCATCTATGTAATTGGGGAAAAGCCACGGTATAATTACATGCATAGATATATAAACCAGATGTGGAATAAGGTTACTATGCCAGAGCTCTGTTCTCATGATGATGGTTACTACATTATTAGGTTCCATTCCATGGCTGATATGAACAAAATTTTGTGTGAGGGTCCTTACACAGTCAACAATAGGCCCATGATAATGAAACAATGGAGTCCACAATTTTATTTTGATGCTGAATTTTTAACTAAGATTACTCTGTGGGTAAGATTTTCCAAACTTCCCATGAACTGCTGGGAAGGTAGCTCCTTAAGTAGAATAGCAAGCATAATAGGGATTTCACTGTTTATAGATGAGTGCACTGCTAAACAAACTAGAATCTCTTATGCTTGAATTCTCATTGAGGTGAATGTCACTAAAGCTCTTCCAAGCAAGGTTCCTGTTATGGATGAGTCAGGTATGCTTTTTTATCACATAGTGGAATATGACTGAAAACATGAACTTCGTGGGAAATTCTTAAAAATTGGTCATGATTGTACAAAAGCTCATAAGGAGAATGTTAAACAAGATCAGCAGCCCAAAAGAAAAAGGCTGCAACCTATGAATCAAGTGTGGAAGAGCACATGAGTTATGTTAGCTCCTTCACACAAGAATAACCAGGGGCAAGAAGTGATGCTGAATGAACAAGAGATCACTACTTGTACTGATAAGAGCAGGGTAGCAGAGCCAATACTTGCAGAAGGCCAACATAATTTCTTGATAAATGAAAGAAAGCAACTGAAGTAAATGGCATGCCAATGAACTATGCACAAGTAGTTGTCACACCCGATAAGCAAAGCCATGTTCAACTGACAAATGTAGTTGTGATGGACAATTTGTCACTACCATCTGCAAGTGGTACATCCAAACCTACTTGATGTCTTGGTTGGTTTAGAACATTAGAGGTACCAACAAGCAGTATAAGCAAAAGGAGTTGGGTACCTATATTAAAGAGAATAATGTTAAACTAGTAGGTTTAGTAGAAACTATAGTCAAAAAGAAAAAGGCAGATGGTATTGCTAATAGGGTAGTGCTAGGATGGCAAGTAAAATTTAACAATGAGCATGTTGTTAATGGGAGAGTGTGGATATTATGGGATCCTTCTTACTATGATATAACAGTGATAGATCAGTCTGCTCAAGCTATACATTGTGATGTTAGAGGAAGGAAGAACCAAATGAACTGTCTTATGACAGTCATATATAGGTTCAACATCATTATGCTGAGAAAACCTCTGTGGTTGCATTTGCAAAACCTTGCAACATAGATCATCAAGCCTTGGCTCATTTGGGGAGATTTTAATCAGTATTAAATTTATAGGACAGACTCCATGGGAATCCCATAACGAGTAATGAGATTCAAGACTTCATAGCCTGTATGTAGTGTTTGAACTTATGTGAATTACCTTGGAAGGGGGAATACTATACATGGTCTAATAAATGACAAGATTCTGATAGAATTTTCAACAGGATTGACAGAGCTATTAGAAATGATGAATGGATGTATATTTTTGGTCATATGGATGGAGGTGGACTATAAAATGCCTTTTATCTCAGATTATTCTCCCATGATAATCACTTTAGGGAGAGCTGAATCCAGTGGCAAGATCCCATTTAAGTTTTTTAATACCTGGGCTGATCATGAGGATTTCTTATCATTGTTTGAGGGAGTTTGGCAGACACAACTACATTCAGACACCATGAAAGATATCTGGTACAAGCTGAAGGCTCTTACGCCAATACTGAAGCAACTTAATAATACAGAGTTTAGAGGAGTAACAACTAAGATGGAACATCTCAGATACAGGCTGTTGCATTCTTAAGAGCAGCTGAGCATGGGTTACTCTAATGCATTAGCATTAGAAGAGAAAAGGTTCCTTGAAGATCTGGAAAGATGGTCACTAATAGAGAAAAACATCCTTCAGCAAAAATCGAGAGCTAAGTGGATAAAACTTGGTGATTCTAAAACCAAATATTTTTCAGCTGGCATGAAGGAAATAAGTCATAGAAAAGTTATTTCAGAACTAAATAATGCCTTTGGAGATAGATTCACTTACCAGAAACAGATCCAATAAGAAATAATTGCCTTCTACAAATCCTTGACGGGATCAAGATCAGCTCAATTGCCTGCAGTGAACAAACAGATAATGAAACTGGAACCTGTCCTCACATACGCCCAGCATGTGAGCCTTTGTGATATGGTCACTGACCAAGAAATATTTGAAGCTCTATGTACAATTGAAAATGGTAAAGCACTAGGTGTTGATGGCTACAATGCACTATTTTTCAAAAGAACTTGGACACTTAATAGACCTGAAGTGTGCTATGCAGTGAAGGAATTCCTTCATTCAGGCAAGCTTTTTAGAGCAATTAATTGCACAGTCATCAGATTGCTTCTTAAGGTTCCTCATCCTACCAGTATAAAGGAATATAGACCTATAGCTTGTTGTACTATTTTGTATAAACTAATTGCCAAAGTCATTGCAAACATGCTGCAAAAAGTTATTGTTTCAGTTGTGTCAGACACCCAAGCTGGATTCATTCATGATAGGAAAGTAGCAGATAATGTTCTACTGGCTCATGATTTAGTCAAGGCTTTCTCAAGGAAGAATATTTTTCCTAGATGCCTCATCAAAGTGGACATTCAGAAAGCCTATGATACAGTCGACTGGAGGTACTTGCATCAAGTTCTGGAAGGTCTGGGATTCCCAGTTCAATTTACCAATTGGATCATAGAGTGTGTGTCAACAATGAATTATACCATCCTCAAAAATAGGGAGACTACTAATCCATTTGATGTAGCTAGAGGGATTAGGTAAGGAGATCATATGTCTCCATTGCTCTTTGCCATAGCAATGAAGTATCAGAGCAGGAACCTAAAGACACTTAAGTAGGAGAAAACTTTTCACTATCATCCTATGTGTTTTGGATTGGGCCTAACTCATTTGAGCTTTGATGATGACCTGCCCCTCTTCACAAGAGGAGATTCTACTTTTGTTGTCCTATTGTACCAAATGTTCAACACCTTTTTAGAAGCTTCTGGGCTTAAAGTAAATCTATCTAAAAGCTCAATATATTATGGAGGAATTAGCAATGAATTGAAGCATGCGATTCAACAAGCCCTGGGGTACAATCAAATGTGTCAGTATTGCAATGTCAACCTCTTATTGACAAAATTGTGAGCAGAAGTTCATCATGGACAACAAAGAAACTGTCTTATGTAGGCAAAATACAGCTAGTCCAAACAGTAATCTTTGGCATTCAAGCTTAGTGGACTCAAATCTTCATTATACCTACTAAAGTCATCAAAACAATTGAAGCACGTTGTAGAAGCTATATATGATTTGGGGCGAATACAATAACCAAAAAGTCATTGGTGGCATGTGATAGGATGTGTTCTCCAAGAGCAGCTAAAGGGTTGAATATGATTAACTTGGCCATGTGGAACAAAGTTGTTATTAATAAGACCTGTTGGGAGTTGGCTAACAAGAAAGACAAGTTATGGATCAGATGGATTCATAGCTACTATATCAAAGAGCAAGAGTTCATGTATATGGGAGTAGCAAAACAAGCTTGTTGGATGGTTCGAAAAGTGTTTGAAGCAAGGGACAGACTACACCTTATTAGCAATTTGTCACAAGTCACAGTTATAAAGCAAGTGTACATGTAACTACTAGGTGCATTTCCAAAAGTCCCATGGAAAGGATTGATGTGTCCAAACCAAGAAACACCAAAAGCCATCTTCACTATATGGCTTCAGATGCAAGGAAGAATGTTAACAACTTATAGGTTGAAGAAATAGGGAATGCAGATAGATGATACTTGCTGTTTAGTAAGCGCGCATTCGCCTACCCAGAGACTAGTCAAAACTATGGGAGCTTCTTCCAATGTGATACCTAAACGTTGTTTATTGAAAAGTTCTTTGTATTATAGCTTTATTTGTACCTTTTTGATGTATGGATGTAGGGTAGAACATAAGGAAATTAGTAAATGATGGTTTCATTATTAGGAAACCAACCAAGATCCACTCTTGATCTCGTGCTCGCAGAATGAAGGAGGCTAAGAGAAAAGGATGCCACTCTGGTTATGGTATGGTTTGTTTCATCAATTCTAATTTTGTAATATATGAGATATCATATTTTATTCTGCGGTACCATTAATTTTGTGATTATGGAGTTCTACAATGAGCAATTTCAAGTTTTTTGACAATGCAAATGTTGCTTTCTAATTCCTACAATGTTATACCTTTGTGTCACATTGTATAATAACACATATAGGTGAAACATGAGACATTGACGTTGTCTTTTCCTCATTGAAATTTAATTTATCTTCATTCTCATTCCAGAATTTAAAATTTTAAGGGCTTACACGTTACTCTTTTTTGTTAGTTTTTTCAGTTCGTGATTAATGAATTCTCACAAGAAATATGTTTTCTTGCAATCCGATACAAATACTGGCAACCAAACTTTGTGAAATAAATTTATATTTAGGTGAGCTAAGCTTTATAACACAATAATGAGTTGTTTGGTAGGATGCATTAAAGAAAATAATGCATGCATTAGCTTTTGGTATTACTAATACCTTGTTTGATATATTTTTTAAAATTTATGTATTACTAATATAAGTATTAGTTATACAACCTATTTGGTATTATCCTTGTATAGGGTAAAATCGGTTCACATTAAATACTCGAATAATAGAATGACACGTGAAACCGAAGACAGACGGAAGACGAAGCGAGTGGAAACCAAAACCGAGGACAACAACTTCGGTAGGCACCGGGCAGACCCCGAAGGGAACATTGTTAACGAGAAAAAACAAATATTTGCCACAAGATGATATTCAATGAAGAATATTTCTCAGTATTAAATATACAATCCGTTACAGAGAATTTTGGCATTGTTCAAAGCTAAATAATACTTTGTTTTCTGTCTATCAATATTCTTATTACTGCCTTCGGAAGCCTTTCTCTCAGAACCAAGTTGTCTGCTATCTTATCTCGATTTTGACGCTAAGTCTTGCATTTAATTTAATTTATTTATTATTTTGGGATCAAATCAATTCGCTTGTCCATAAACCACACTATAAATTCAATTGTACCTTTTTACGGGTAAATAGTTTGATGCCCACCGTGGGGCCTAAACAGTTGCGTAATTGAATTGATCTTTGCATCTATTACTAATCTGTTTGATTCTTTGTTTCTTAGCAAAAAAATCATAAAAGATGGCACATAACGATGTCAACATCGCACACAACGTTGAGGCATATGAAAGCTTGCCTCAACACGAGTATTCGATCAGCGACACCCGCAACGAGTAGGACGTAGCCACACCGGTTCATGGCGGGCAATATTCCTGACATCTACATGAAGTGACTCCTCATGATGCAGAAGACAAGCACGTTGTGGAAACGGAGAGGATCCTGAGAGAACAACAAAAGGCCATCATGGGTCATCTCTCACGGCAAGACCAGGCCATGACAAAATTGAGGCAAGCGTTGTCGGGTGCCTCCAACAACGTGAAGGGAAGAGGTCCAGTTCCTCCCGGTGCTCCCATAAATCAAATAGCGCAAAGGGTTGATAACAACACCTCTAGGGATCTGGTAACAACGGTAATGATCCCTTCAAAACCAAGCTTATGCGGTTTATGCGGGAAATAAATGCTCGAATGGACCAAATTTCGGGTGCACCACCAGGGCTGAAGGGCCCGAACTCAAAGAAATACACCCAATTGTCATTCAAACCGAGTGCGGCACCAGAGCTGATTTCGAAGCGGTTCAAAATTCTAGATATGCCAAAATATGATGGGACTTCGGATCCTCAGGAGCACATCACCACCTATACAACGGCGGTGAAAGGAAATGACTTAGCTCCACACGAGATTGAGTCGATCCTGCTGAAGAAGTTCGGAGAAACCCTCACGAAGGGGGGCCTGACATGGTATTCACTTTTACCCGAGCACTCAATAGATTCCTTCGAGATGCTCTCAGATTATTCATCAAAGACCATGCCGAGGCCAGGAAGGTACAGGCCCGTAAGGATGACATATTCAGAATTGTACAAGGAGAATCCAAATTGTTGCGGGGGTTCGTGACCAGGTTTTAGAAAGAAAGGTTGTTGTTACCGGTCGTGCCGGATGAATGGGCGGCTGAGGCGTTCACTAAAGGGTTGAACCCGAGGAGCTCTGACGCTTCCCAAATACTAAAAGAAAGCCTGCTCGAGTTCCAAGTAACTACATGGGTAGATGTCCACAACCAGTACGAATCAAAGATATGAATAAAAGACGACTAGCTCGGTTTCCAGGTATCAACCAAGGGTCTGGATCGAGAAAAAAAAACAAGGATAAGTCGAATGATGATTTTGACGTAGATCGACGATCTTTTATAGGCCGGTGTTTGCCCTACGAAAGGGCCAAAGGACGCAATAGAGGTTTTCGATCGGCAGACAACTTCACTCTTGATAGAAGAACTACCCGCGACCGGAATAACAGGTCATTGCAGGACAAAAAGGTATAAGGCCCCCGAGATTCCACCTATCCCGGTACAATTTTAATGTTAGCATAGTGGACCTGGTATCGGTGATGAGGAGCATCAAGGAAGCACGGTTCCCAAGGTCGAAAAGATCTGACCCCAGCCACATGGACCCCAATCTATGGTGCGAGCATCATGGAACTAACAGCCATTGGACTGGGGACTGACGACATCTGCGAGAGGAAGTGGCTACATTGCTGAAAATGGCCATCTCAGAGAGTTCTTAAGCGACCGGGTTAAAAATAACTATGACCGCAACTCTAACAACGCACATCCCTCAAAGATAGGAGAAGATCCTCCTCGACTAATGATCAACATGATTTTCGGTGGGAACGAGATTAAGGTTCTAACATTTTCAGCAACAAAAAAGACAAAGGTATCAGTGACTCCCAGCAAGAGACTTCGGGAAGTCGCTGAGGACGATATCACCATCACAGAGGAGGACGTCGATGGACTTTTACTACGGCGCAATGATGCCCTGTTAATTTCTCTTAACATTTTGAGTTTTAAAATTAAACGTGTTTTGGTGGACCCAGGAAGTTCAGCCAATATCATTCAATGGAGAGTGTTGGAGCAAGCCAAGCTAACCGAAAGCATCATTCCGGCTACAAAGCTCCTCGCCGAGTTCAACTTGGCAAGTGTGACAACTCGAGGGGAGGTCCTGATGCCTACGAACGACGAAGGGTTTATGAAGACTACCCTATTTGAAGTAGTGGATGTCTACATAGGCTATAACATAATTCTTGGCAGACCGTAGCTACATGAGATGAAGGTTATGCCATCAACATATCACCAACTTCTGAATTCCCAAACCCATAGGGAATCAAATAAATAAGAGGAGATCAACTGGCAACAAGGGAAATTAATGCGATCTCGGTTACCAGCAGTAAAGGGAAGGAACACGCGGCATAACAATTATAGGAGCCGACGTCCGCTCTTGAACCAAATGAAATCGACAAATAGAGAAGTCATCGGAATCCTATCAGGTACCAAGGTATTTTTAGGTACCGGAAGAAATGGACGCAACCAAATCCACGGCAGAAGAACTCAAACAAGTCGCATTGTTCGAGAAGATCCTAGAGAGGAAGTTCCACTTGGAGATAGGATTAAACACCGAGCTCAGGTAAGGATTTATAGAATTTCTTAACACTAATATTGATTGTTTTGCTTGGTCACATGCGGATATAACAGTTATCCCACTAGAGGTGGTCGTACATAAGTTAAGCTTGGACCCCAGCATCCCTCCGATAAGGCAAAAGAAGCGCCCGATTGCCGAGATCCGAAATAGGTTTGTCAAAGAGGAGGTAACTCGATTACTCGATATCGCTTCAATCTGGGAGGTAAAGTATCCTGACTGGCTAGATAATGTAGTAGTAGTTCCAAAAATCTATAATAAATTTCACATGTGCGTAGATTATAAAGATCTGAATAAGACGTGCCCTAAAAACTCATTCCCATTGCCAAATATTGATCAAATGATTAATGACACGACCAGGAACGAGTTGATGAGTTTCTTCGATGCCTATTCCGGGTACGACCAAATAAAAATAAACCCGGGGGATCAGGAAAAAACTTCGTTCATAACGAACTTTGGCACATATTGTTACAATGTGATGCCCTTGGGGCTTAAGAACGCTGGAGCCACTTATTAGAGGCTCATGAACAAAATGTTCGAAAAGAAAATAGGGAAAACAATGGAAGTTTATATAGATGATATGTTGGTTAAATCTTTGAATGCTGGTGACCATCTGAAACACCTTCAAGAAACCTTTCACATCCTAAGGAAGCACAACATGAAGCTTAACCTCAAAAAGTTTGCATTCAGAGTTAGATCCGGTAAATTTTTGGGCTTCCTGGTGTCACAAAGGGGGATCGAAGTCAATCTCGACAAGATTAAATCCATCGAGGACATTCCAGACCAGCTGGCAAATGTGAAAGAAGTGCAAAGGCTAACCAGAAGACCGGCCGCTCTAAGCAAGTTCATTTCTCGGTCCTCAAAAAAATTCCATGACTTATTCCCACTTCTAAAGAAGAAGAAGAACTTTGAATGGACTCCGGAATGCCAACAAGCTCTAAAAGACCTGAAACGGTATTTATCAAGCCCTTCGTTACTATCAAAATCGGAGGAAGGTGAACAATTGCTAGTGTACTTAGTAGTCTCGGAGGTAGCGGTAAGTGTCGTTCTAGTCCGGGAAGACGTAAGTACGCAATCTCCTATCTATTATGTTATAAAAAATTTAACGGGAGCGGAAACTCATTATCCGCACCTCAAAAAATTAGCTTTATCTCTCGTAGTCATCGCTCGAAAGCTTAGGCCTTACTTTTAATGCCACCCGATAGTCGTGGTGACAACCTTTCCCCTGCGGAATGTCCTTAACAAACCTAAATTGTCAGGTCGATTGGCCAAGTAGGCAGTAAAAATGAGAGAGTTTGACATCGAATATAAACCTAGGACTGCGAGTTTGACATCGAATATAAACCTACGACTTCATGGCCGATTTAAGTCTCGGGCTGCTGCCTTTGGCCACCAAGGAAGTGGTGATGGTGTCGGAAACGATATTAGGAGTTTGGACCCTGTTCATGGACAGAGCTTCCAATGTGAAAATGCTCGGGCTCGAGGTAGTCTTAATTATGCCCTCAGGAGAAACCCTGAGGCAGGCTATAAAAAATATTCCCTTGATTAACAATGAAGCCTAGTATGAGGCTTTGATTGCAGGACTTGAATTGTCCCGGGGACTAGACTTCGAGGTCATTGAATTCAAAAGTGATTCCCAACTAGTAGTATACCAGGTGTATGGAATCTTAGACACCAAAGAGGAAATCATGCAACAGTATGTAATGAAAGTTCAAACTCTTCTTGAAAGGTTCCGAGAATGGCCAATCACCCACATCCCAAGAGAAGAAAACGCGAAAGCAGACATACTAGCCAATCTAGGCTTGTCAACAAAAATAAAGGGATCAGATTCTGGTACGGTCATGCAGATCATGCACTCGGTATTGGATGTGGACGGTTATTATGAAGTAAACGCAACCAACTTAGTCTAGGACTAGAGAAATGAAATCATCGACTACCTTGAGCACGACAAACTGCCCGAGGACCTGAAGGCATCCAGGGCACTCCGCACCAAAGCAACCCTCTACAACTTCTGAGGAGGACAATAATATAGAAGGTCATTCCAAGGCCCGTTGGCCCGATGCTTAGGAGCCTTCGAGGCTAATTACGTCATGAGGGATGTTCACGAAGGAATTTGTGAAAATCATTCGGGGAGGACTCGTTGGTGTTAAAATTAGTTAGGGCGTGATACTACTGGCCTCGGATGGAACAAGATGCTAAGGCGTTCATTTAGAAATGCGAAAAGAGTCAACGCCATGCGTCGTTAGTACACCAGCTGGCAGAGCTATTGCACTCGATATTATCGCCATGGCCATTCATGAAATGGGGGATGAACATAGTCAGTACGCTGCCTTCAGCTCTTGATAAGGTAAGGTTTCTTTTGATTTTAACTAATTACTTCTCTAAGTGGGTTGAAGCAGGTCCTTACCAGAAATCGGCGAGCGCGAATTGCTCAATTTCCTATTGGAGAACATAATTTGCCGGTTCAAAATACCAAAGAAGATAGCCTACGACAACAGGCCGCAGTTTATAGGCGCAAAGGTCACAAAATTTCTTGAGTACATGAAAATCAAAAGAATTACATCTTCTCCATACCATCCGAGCACAAATGGCCAAGCGGAGTCGACGAACAAGGTGATTATTCAAAATCTCAAAAAGAGATTGGAAGCATCCAAAGGCAAGTGGCCAAAGAGTTACCGGGAGTGCTATGTGAATACCGGATAATGACTAAGTCAAGCATGGGAGAGACACTTTTCTCTCTCGTATACGGAGCAGAAACTTTGATCCCGGTGGAAGTAGGAGAACCTACCTTGAGGTACTTTCGGGTGGACGAAGAAACAAACAATGAAGCACCTCTAGTCAAATTGGAGTTGCTTGAAGAATGCAGGGACTTGGCGCACATAAGGATGGTGGCCAAGAAATAAAAAATGGAAAGATATTATTATCGAAGAGCCAATCTCTGTTATTTCAAAATAGGGAACTTGGTTTTAAAAAAAGTGACTCAAGACACCTGAGAGCTCAACGAAGAGAAGCTGGGTCCGACGTGGGAAGGCCCCTACCGGGTTTCAGTTGTCACCGGGAAAGGATCATATGAACTGGAAAACCATGCCGGAGTAAAGTTGCCAAGCAACTTGAATGTGACCCACATCAAAAGGTATTATTGCCGATGAACACCGCTTATACAGAAAGTATGTGCTACACTCTTTTTTCCGTCATCCAGTTTTGGACCCAATTGGGTTTTTCTGGTATGGTTTTTAACAAGGCAGCAACAAAAAGCATACTACAAAGGAAACACCATCTGCAAAAATAAGACATTTAAATGATAAGGCATGGAAACAACAAACCACTGCGGGATGGTTAGATAGTCTTTGGCTCGATAAAAAAGTTCCTAATGGGAAACAAAGCTTGCTATTGGACCAAAGGTTATCCAATCATTCACGAGTGCTCCTTCCCCACAAGCCACTAGGGGGGTGGTTAGATAATTTTTGGCTTGGTGGCAAAGTTCCGATCGGGAAACTATGCTTGCTACCGGACCAAAGATTATCCAACCATTCACTAGTGGAATCCTCAAAGGATCAAGACTTTTAGTGTTCCCATTTGCATTCTTTGTATCACGACCCAAATTCACGTGACCAGCACCCGTCACACTACCCAACCCGAGCGAACCAACCCATATGTCAAGACCGAGTATAATTTCGGAAGCCAATTGAAAAGCTTTTACATTTTCAAGTCAAGTCACAACATATTTTTCATTTCCAAAATCATACATGAAACTTTTCATAAAAATGATATAATTAAATAAAATAATTATTTACTTTATGCGTGACGTCCACAATCCTATTTTTACAATCCAACACAACTATTTATGGAGCGTCTATACCAAAGAATAGAACCAACACTTGGAATAATTCCAACAAAAGAAAATAAGAAATAACATGATAGCTACCACGAAATAAAAGTGGTGCTTCATAATACCTCGAAAAGAGAGTCATCATGTCCATGTCCACACATCGAGTGTCGTACCTTATGCTGAAATACGTAAAGAAAATGGGACCCTGGAGAGGGGGCCCTAAGGGCTGAGTACACCACGATGATACTCAATAAGTGTCATAGACTCTCTCTAACCGAAGTTCTTGGGACAAACTTTATAAAAATAATGCACCAATATTTGATATAAAATGATAAGAAATTTTATCAATTCATGATCTTTATCATTTTAAATAAAAGACAAGTGAAATATAACCCACAATATAAGCTTTTAAAATATTTATATCAATCGAAGATTTTGAATAAAATCATACAAAATCACTCTGTTCGCATCAAGTCATTGAAATCACTTTCGGTTCCTTAGGCCTAAATATAAGAAAATCATCCTTACCTTTCACTGGGAGTATTATACCATCACCGACACAAGAAGGACAATTAGGTTATGTACCTAGCGTCAAATATCATTTACTCTACTTGCTCATGTCGTCTCATCATAGTATCATACGAATCGACTCAGCCATGCTAATAATAGTACAAGTACCCCTCTCGAGGAAGAGCACTCTGCCGTAGTCTATACCACAAAGTGGCCATCTACGCCTACACCGACATGTGTAGTTTCATGAAGACGAACACAATATATCCGAAGTCAATCTCAGTGAATACAAGTAACTCCCAAAATATTTGATACTTCAAAAATAGATTCATAGCATAGTAACCTCAAAGGATCTATTTTTTTAATCAAATCATAGCATTAATAGAAAATCTAAACCATTTGAACAAAAATTAAATAAATAGCCTTTTACATGTTAAAGCCTTTAGCAATTTAACATCAATCTTTAAAATATACCACAACTTCTATTCTATTTATCAATGTTCAAAAGAAATACGTTTCATGAAAACTTATCTTTAGCACTTAAATAGGTATACTTTTATCAATACGTAAGTTTTGACAAAAACTTATAACATTTACCTTAAGTGTCATTTTGCCAACAGGATTTAAAATAAAATTTTATAAAACAACATGACACTACATAGGCAGCATAATATTTTAGTACATGGAGACATCCGTATTTGTTTGTCCCCACAAGCACAAAAGCACATTTGCAAATAATTTAAGTATTAACTCGAAACATGCTTTTAGAGAAAATCCCTCAAGAAGAGCAAGTTTTAATCAACTTACCTCACTTTCGCTTAATTAATGTTCACAAGCTTTCAATCTTCTTCCATCGTTCCAATATTGATTAAAATGTTCAAGCATCACAAACAAGTCAGTATCCTTATTACATCAAAATATGACCTAAAATATTGATCAATATCCATTTATGGCTCATAAGTTGGCTACAAGCCTCCAAAAACTCAAATCGCCGAATAGATTCACATGCTAGTCCATTCAACTTCATTCTTATATTTTAATACCCATTTGAAGTCATTAATGATACTACATCAATTTTCCAATGCCACCAAGTTACTACTCGTCGTCTTCCATAATCAATCCTTGCAAAATATACAATTCGGGCGATTACTTAGTTGATCACTTCCAACTTTTGCTAACAAATAATTTCATAGGTTCATTGTATTCATCAATTTCAACGCCACTATTACTATTCATCTTATCTCTTATTTTCTCAAAAATACTATTCATTCCATGAATTAGAGTTTTATAATCCAATCTTTCAACCATTAAAACTTGTAACAAATGCTTCAAATACTTCTAACTACTCATTTGAAGCATTAGAATTACCTCTAGTAGATCAATGTTGAAAAATCACAACTTTGGTGATTTTTGTGTTTTTGAGGATTTGATGATGAAATCCAGTATTTGGATGCAAGAATGATATTAGAACGCATGTATATTGACTAAGAATCAACCCAAAATATCATTAACAACTTACCTTAGTTGGTTGGACTTGATTTGAGCTTAAAATCGCATCTTCACCTCAAGAACCCTAACCCCAAAACTCAAAATACTCTTTTTCCCCGATTTTGTACTTATAGGCCCAAATTTATGGGGTTCATATGCAGGCCAGGATGCTTTGCTTCCCCAGTTCACTCCTCCTCCAAGCCCGGATACATACCTGGACGCTATGGCAGTAATTCATTGCACGCCTTTGGTAATTTGATGATAACTTCTTGTAGGAATGCCCAAATGATGAACGGTTTAAAGGGTTAGAAACTAGACTCAAATATCTTTCATTTTATGGGTTGTTCACCACATAACTCCTTACATTTATCTATATATACTCATCCAAAGTTAGGTCTTACGCGTACTCATTTGAAACTTTTAGTCTATCATATAATTTCCAACTTGACTTGGATTTAGGGCTCTCCTTAGACCTCACATCACTTATAATATGTCTCATACACTTATTATCATATCCAATTAATATCCATCATATTAATAGTCCTCGTCTGCACATAAAATAATGTATTTAGCACGCATCAACTTTCTTAATAGCACTTAAGCACTTTGAAATTTTCAGGGGTGCTACACTTTACATTCGAACACTAGGAAAGAATGATATGAGAATACGACAACCTAATTGCCACAGAAACTGGGACTATGAAATTCGGGAACAGAAATGTCGCATCGGGATCGGGGACTGCCTAGTCAGCCCTATAGAAACAAGTTGTATATATTAGCCACTAGTAATGGCAATTTCTTTTTCAACAAATTGAATGTTTATGTACTTTTGAAGATAGAAGGAATAAAATAAAGTCCTTTTATTTTTATATTATTTCTTATCCAAATAATGAATTGATTTTATCATTTGAAAGTTAATCAAGTACTTCAAATGCTAGTATCGGAATGAACATGAGACATCCTCTTCAAGAGCACCGTAAGAGTTTATGCCCGAAACCCAAATGCTATCGGGGGGAAATGCACTCCTTGCATAATTCGACGCCAAAAAGTAAACTTTGCACAATGCTTAAACGAAAATCACTTTTATATATCAAACGTGCCAACTACCACAAGTACAAAAATACGAAAAGAAATGAACAAAGGAAAAAGAAAGGAAAAAAACTAAACTATATCACCCCCAGAACGTGGGTGAAAGAAGCATCTGCGCCCTCAGGGGAAGTAGGCGGATCTGCCGTCAGCTCGGGATCTTATCCTTCATCATTGTCCTCTTCAAGTTCCTCCTCGGTCTCGAGAACTCGAAACCGGAACAATAAGAGTCAGTTGCATCGGGCTGAGCAGGGAGGCGTCTTCGAGCGATTGATGCCAGCTCTAGGGCCCTTGTGATTTCGGCATCAATATCAATGATGCACGCTTTGGAATCTTCTAAGATTTGTCTCCTCATGCTATAAATAGAATGTGTTTTTTCAATAATGAGGGCATCCGCTCGGTGCTGGAGTTCTGATTTAAGCTGCTTAACCTCGGTCGAAAGGACATCCCGCTCGGATCTCACGGCGCTAAGGCGAAGATCAAGATCACAGATGGTGGTTTTATGAACCTTATTATGTTCCATGATCCTCTTATACCTATCCTCCATCTGGGCACGCTTCTCCTCAGCAACAACGGCTTCTGCAGTCTTGGAATCCAAGGCTGCCTCCAAGTTATTTACTTGCTCAGTGGAGGAAGCCTCGCGCTCGGGAGTAGCAAGCACCACATTTTGAACCTCAAACCATTTAGCCTTAACTTCTTAAAATTGTACATTTAACTAGGAGGCTTCTTGGCTGAGGGCCATCACTTCCTACTCACTCTGCTACAACCGAGGCTCCAACTCACCGGCTGTAGCATCTTGTGCTTCCAGCACCGGGAGACGAGCAGCAACTTGGTCCCTCTCAGCCAACAGTTGATCCCGCTCGAACTTAAGCTTTTCTTAATCGAGGATCAACTTCTGAAAGCACTCAGAAGCAAGGAAGTTGGCCTGCGAAGCAAAAACCCAAGTTAGATCCTATCATAGCAAGTCAAGAAGAAACAACGAGTAAAAAGAACAAGTACAATATCACTTATACGTTGTGCATGTCATTATTTGTCATACACTCTCCCTGAAAGAGAGTGTATTTTCTTCTTATCTTTCTTTGAAGCCAACGGCTTTAGGTAATTGGCGAGCTCCACCGGCTAGGACAACAAATGGCACTTGATAGATACCGAGAGGGAGACACTCCTCCTCCTATGAGGATCTGCAGAAAGGGGAGAATAGTTGTGCCCCAAATTCCCATGTTCTGGGGACTGGAGAGGAGAGACAGTCTCCTCTCGGGTGTTAAAATTAGTTAGGGCAGGATACTACTATCCTCGGATGGAACAAGATGCTAAGGCGTTCGTTCAGAAAAGCGACATGTGTCGACGCCATGCATCGTTAGTGCACCAACCAGCAGAGCTACTGCACTCGGTATTATCCTTGTGTCCATTCATGAAATGGGGGATGAAGATAGTCGATCTGTTGCTACTGGCTCCCGGTAAGGTAAGGTTTCTTTTGATTTTAACTGATTACTTCTCTAAGTGGGTTGAGGCAGGTCCTTACCGAAAAATCGGCGAGCGTAAAATGGTCGATTTCCTGTGGGAGAACATAATTTGACGGTTCGAAATACCGAAGAAGATTGCCTTCGATAACGGGCCACAATTCATAAGCGCAAAGGTCACAAAATTTCTTGAAGACTTGAAAATCAAAAGAATCACATCTTTGCCATACCATCCGAGCGCCAATGGACAATTGGAATCAACAAATAAGGTGATCATTCAAAACCTTAAAAAGAGACTGGAAGCGACCAAAGGCAAATGGACCGAAAAGCTACCGGGAGTGCTATGGTCATACCGAACGACGGGCAAGTCAAGCATGGGAGAGACACCTCTCTCTCTCGTATACAAAGCAAAAGCTCTAAACTCGGTGGAAGTAGGAGAACCTAGCTTGAGGTACTTCCAAGCGGACAAAGAAACAAACAATGAAGCATTGCTAATCAAATTGGAGCTACTTGACGAACGCAGGGACTTGGCGCACATAAGGATGGTGGTCCATAAACAAAGAATGGAAAGATACTATAATCGAAGAGAAAATCTCCGCTATTTCAAAGTGGGAGACTTGGTTTTAAGAAAAATGACTCAAAACACCCGAGAGCTCAAAGCAGGGAAGCTGGGTCTAATGTGGAAAGGCCCCTACCAGGTTTCAGTTGTCACCGGGAATGGATCATATGAACTAGAAAAAACCAAGACGGAGTAGAATTTCCAATTAACTAGAATGTGACTCACCTCAAAAGGTATTATTGCTGATGAGCACCGCTTAGACTGAAAGTATGTGCTGCACTCTTTTTCTTTACTTTAGTTTTTATTCCAATTAGGTTTTTCTGGCAAGATTTTTAATGAGGCAGCAAAGGAAAGCATACTACGAAGGAAACGCCATCGACAGAAGTAAGACCTTTAAATGACAAGGCATGAAAATGACAAGCCACTATGGGATGGTTAGATAGTCTTTGGCTCGATAGCAAAGTTCTTAATGGGAAACGAAGCTTGATATCAGACAGAAGGCTATTCAACCGTTCACGAGTGCTCCTTACTTACAAGCCACTGGGGGTGGTTAGATAATCTTTGGCTCGGTATCAAAGTAAACGAAGCTTGCTACCGGACCAAAGATTATCCAACTATTCACTAGTGGAATCCTCAAAGGAGCAAGACTTCCAGTGTTCCAATTCACATTCTTCGCATTCGAACACTAGGGGGAAATGATATGAGAATATGGTAACCTGATTGACATAGAAACTGGGACTACAAAATTCATGAACAAAAGTGTCATATCGAGACTAGGGACTGCGCAACCAGCCTCGTAGAAACAAGTTGTATGAATTAGCCATATAATGACAATTTCTTTTCGAACAAGAAAAATGAATGCTTATGTACTTTTGAAGATAGAAGGAATAAAATAAAGTCCTATTATTTTTATCTTGTTTCTTGTGCAAATGATGAGTTGATTTTATCATTTGAAAGTTAATCAAGTACTTCAAATTCTAGTGTCGGAATAAAAAAGAGACGTCCTCTTCAAGAGCACCGTAAATATAAGAGGGCCCTCTCTTATGAAACCCTCACAGTAAAGGGTTGGTTCCGGAAACATTTATGCCCGGAACCCAAATGTTATCGGGGAAAATGCTTCCTAAGCCTTGCATAATTCGACGCAAAAAAGTAAACTTTGTGTAATGCTTAAACGAAAAGCACTTTTATTTATCAAACGTGCCAAGTAGCACAAGTACAAAAATACAAAAAGTAAACAACAAAGGAAAAAGAAAGCAAAAAACTAAACTATATCACCTCCAGAACTCGGGGGAAGAGAAGCATCAGCACCCCCAGAACTCGGGAATGAGAGGCATTAGCGCCCCTAGGAGAAGTAGGCGGATCTGCCATCGGCTCAAGATCTTGGCCTTCATCATTATCCTCTTCAAGTTCCTCCTCGTTTCCCGAGAACTCGGAACTGGAACCAGAAGAGTCAACTGTATCAGGCTGAGCTGGGAGGCGCCTTTGAGCGGTTGACTCCAGCTCTAAGGGCCTTAGCAATTTCATCGCCAATATCAATGGCACTCGCTTTGGCTCTTCCAAGGTTTTTCTCCTCATGCTATACATAGAATGTATTTTTTTGATGATGAGGGAATCCGCTCGGCGCTGAAGTTCTGATTTGAGCCAATCAACCTCGGTCAAAAGGCTATCCCGCTCGGATCTCATGACCCTAAGGCTGAGATCAAGGTCACAAATAGTGATTATATGAACCTTATTGTATTCTATAATCCTCTTATACTTATCCTCCATCTAGGCATGCTGCTCCTCAGCAACAACAACCTCTTCAGCTTTGGAGTTCAAGGATGCCTCCAAGTTATTCAATCTCTCAGTGGAGGCAGCCCCACGCTCGGCAGCAGCAAGCACAACATTTGGACCTCAGACCATTTAGCCTTGGCTTCTTGAAACTGTACATTTAACTCACAGGCTTCTTGGATAAGGGCCGTCACTTCTTGCTCACTCTGCTACAGTCGAGCCTCTAACTCTCCAACTTCAGCAGCTTTTGTTTCCAGGACCGGGAGGCGAGCAACAATTTGGTCCCTCTCGGACAACAGTGGATCCCGCTCGAACTTAAGCTTTTCTTTATCGAGGATCAACTTCTGAAGGCCCTCGGAAGCAAGGAAGTTGGCATGCAAAGCAAAGCCCAAGTTTGAAACTCTGTCATAAGGAAACAGACAGTTAAAAGACTAAGCACAATACTATTGTTGTGTTGTGCATGGTATTATTTATCATACACTCCCCCGAAAGAGAGTGTATTTTCTTCTTATCTTTCTTTGAAGCCAGCGGCTTCAGGTAATTGGCGAGTTCCACTGGTCGGGACAGCAGATGGCACTCGGTAGATACCGAGAGGGAGACACTCCTCCTCCTATAGGGATCTGCAGAAGGGGGTGACTAGTTGTGCCCCAAATTCCCATGGACTAGGGACTAGGGAGGAGGGACATCCTCCTCTCAGGTGTCTGCAGGCGGTGGGGGTGATGTAACAACTGTTGATGAAAAAAGTATGGTCGGCGTAGAAGGAGATGAAGCTGATGAAGTTGTGGGATGAGACGCAGTTACGGCGGAGGCTGTGTTGGTTGCTCACTAACCAAAGATGGAAGAGGCCCATTACTCGGCCTCACAATACCGGGAGCAGCAACTGGGATCGGGAAGGGAGAGTTGACATTCTCCACCAAATCAAATTCTCCCTAGAGCGCTTGGGAATCATACTCGGTTGGGTTTGTAAGCTCTTTAGATTGAGCATTATGTTGAGCTGATGAAGGATGTTGTCTCCTTTGTAGGGAAGCCCCTTAATCACTGGCTTCCCCATCATCATCAATCACCACAGTGACTGTGGTTGGCTCGGGCGCGGCTCTCTTCACCTTTTTGTTCTTGCCCTCGGCCGAGGAAGAACGTCGCCTTTTTGGTAGCTTGTTCTCCGGCCGGGGACTCCGAGAGGAAACGCTTGCACCAGAAGCAGATCCGGTGGTGCCTATTCGGGTAAGAGCCTCCTTCAGCAACCTTGTAGCCTCCACAGGATCAGCCAAAACATCCTCCTTAGGGATGGTAACAGATCCCCGAGGGAGACCTGAATTCAACAAAAAAAGATGTTAACCAATTTTCTTATGTACAAAAATGAAATGAAGACACAATCAGTTTCACGAGTCAACTTACCATGATTTTTGGCCTTCCACATATATTTTGGGGTCCAGTTCTTTCCATCGATGTTCACAGAATCTTCGCCCTTGAATGAGAGTTAGAGTCTGCCATAGACATCTAATGTGACTTAAATCTTTATCTACACACCAAAAACTCCAAAATTTGGCTAGCTCCCCAAATTTTTAGAAATTTTGCCAGAGTTTCCCTTGTAATTGGGGCCTATCCACCTGCCAGAGAATCTCAAAAATCAATCCTAAACAACATATAGATAACACCACATCGCACCATATACATGAAAACAACATCCATGACTCTCGAGGCCAACTCTATGACCTTGCTTACCTTGGTCGTATCCTTGACTTTTCCTTCCTCCATTACGAGGACAATTGGGCACATCACACATTATGCCTGTTATGTGTATCACTCCTTTAATCCTTAGGCTTTTCTCATTTCGTAGCACGACGTGCAAACATTCCTTGATATTAATAAGGGAACTCTGAGACTAACTCGGAACCTTAACACACGATTGAGGATAGAAGAAGAGAAATCTTTCCTAAATATCGTTGTAGCCTCCCTATTATAAGTGTGGTCGGCAACACACCGATAAGAGGGACTCTACTGACACAACTCCATGACACCTTAGGACTCTTAAATGGTGCTCTGATACCAAGTTTGTCACGCCTCGAACTTGAGGAGCATGACCGACGCTCAACCGAGTGAACCCAGTAGAGCAAGCCTACGCTACATCAACCTTTCATCATAACTCATGCATGCTTTATTAAAACATAATTAGATCTTGACTTTCATATTGAATACATTTGGCTCAATGGCCCATGAATTTTGTTTTTCTCATGATGGTTACATAGCTTCATAAATATCTGTGAACATAAATACATGACGAAACTCAAAACTTAAGTACATGACCCATAATGTGCATGGAGCTTCTATGGCAATAGATACCTAAGTACATAAAACCAACTAGACTCGAATACCCACTGGAATTGTAGTGGACTCACCATAATCTGCTGCACAGAAGATCCCTATCAAAGATCCATATCATCCTGTAGAAGTATACCTGCATCCATTGAAAGATGCAGCGCCCCCCGCAAAAAGGGACACGAGTGCATGTGGAATAGTACTCGTATGTAAGGCAGACAAAATAACATATGAGAATACGGTAACTCAAATAAGAGGCAAAGTACATCAAGAAACTATAAAACATCCAATAGAATCAAATTTCAAGTCTTATTATACTTACATCATTCTAAACTTCTTTTAGGATCAACTGATCTATATGAACTATACGTGGAATACATAATATAATGTAATTGAAACAACATGTACAAACAAGGCCAATGAAAGTGGCACCTATTGTCTGCGTTAACAATGCACCTCACTAGACTGTCCATATCCCTCTCTTATTTTACACCTATATATTTATAGACCGTCCTTAGTGTTCACATATCATATTATACACATATGCATCTTATAGACCGTCCACTGTGTTCACGTATCATATTATACACCTATTCGTTTCATAGACCGTTCATAGGATTTCATACACAATACACCTATGCATTTCATAGACCGTTCATAGGATTTCATACACAATACGCATGTGCATTTCATAGACCGTTCACAGTATCACCTATACAATACACTTGTGCGTTTCATAGTCCGTTCATAGTATCACCTATACAATACACTTGTGTGTTTCATAGTCCGTTCACAGTGTTTACTTACACAATACACCTATGCGTTTTATAGACCGTTCACAGTGTTTACTTACATAAAACAAATACACATATGCGTTTCACAGACCGTTCATAGTGTTTACTTACATAATACACATGTGCGTTTCATAGACCGCTCACATTGTTTACTTACACAATACACTTGTGCGTTTTATAGACCGTTCACAGTGTTTACTTACACAATACACTTGTGCGTTTCATAGACCGTTCATAGTGTTTACTTACACAATACACCTGTGCGTTTCATAGACCGTTCATTGTGTTTACTTACACAATACACTTGTGCATTTCATAGACCGTTCACAGGATCATAACACATCATTATTCACATGACCATATATATAAACCCAAAGCGACATCACTAGCACTACTTTTAAGGTCATAAGTTCCCGGATCATTGGAACACTTCATGTTCATGTTCATGCTCATCATGAAGGAATACAACTCATTACGTTAACACGTATGGTAAATCAATAAGTCAATTTCAATGGAGCATGGTCCAAATACGTTTTCCATAAGATTTATCGTCACTTAGCATAGGACATCCCTCTTCCATTTCATTATATACTCTCTTGTCATCTTAAGGTCATTAGCTAAGTTCATGATTCTTGAGGACTTAACATCAAAGTTATTTACATACATTATTTCAGAAGCATACAACTATAGTTGAAACCATTGGCACATACGACACCTCATAATCCTCATTTAGGCAAACAACCATATTTCATGTTCATACCATCACTTTCTTATACTTGCCATGGGTGATCATAGGACATCAACAACATTTAAAGTATTTAGGAACACCATAACCTCTCATCATAAGGGAGTATGAGCTTATAACACATTGGACACATAAGTACAAATACGTTATCTCATAACCTTTCACACCATATATCACTTCACAATTACTTTCAACTACTTACGACATCATTATTTCATTGGCTCCCTTGGCCATACATATTATTCTTCATTCATGGAACTGTGGCCGTATATCATATTCCGCACTTTCATTTCTTTACTTTCAAGGATTATCATCATAAACATCATCATATAGAATACTCTTGAAATACCTTTCTCCAAAACGGAAATACACAATTTTAACTCATAAATATGTAAGAACTCAAAATATATTGGAAATACCTACCAAGCATAACATTAATTAGAACAACTACATTTGGACATGACTTGAGTACAAAAGCCTTTGGATAATTCTACATGTAATACATCGACAGCCCCTTAAAGTTGTCCCCACTTTTCACTTACACACTTTATCTTAAGTCTGTTCCATTTAAATACTTTAAATAGGTCTTTACTGTGTCATTTAGATACAATGCGCTGGCATGGCAAGGCATGTGTTTCTCATATTTTTCAAGCTCATGAAATCATCCCAGAAAACAAATTGTACATATTTTTTGTCGGAAACACAAATAGCTTTTGCCGAAAAATTTTCTGATGAACTTCTCTTTTAATTTTTCAGTATTGTTCACACGATTATTACCGTGTACTCCTTCAGATCTGGGTATACTACTACCAACACCTTTAAATCTGGCCACCACCATAAACTTCTCATTTTTCTTCTCGTTTTTAGATAAGATTGCTGCAATTCTAGCCAGAAGATTCAACATCGGCAGGTGCTTCTTAGCGGCCACCTTTTTTTGTTGAGAAAAACAAAAAAACAACTTTTTATTGCTAAAGAAAGGAAGAGCAGTTATAATTTATTAGGCAGGAAGCTTAGAAGCTTCGATATCTGCATCTTGTTTAATCAATTATAGTCATTGTCATCAAGAGCCATTTGAATCGGCAACGACCCAAGTCATCAATGATGGCCAGCATAATTTTCCTCATTCCCAAACTCCTTTCGTCAATGGTGCCGTTGGGGTCACAATCGAAGGTCTCAAAGATGGAATCGCAGAGGTGGGTGAGTTCCTCCGGCAAGGCTGCAACTTCGATTCCGAAATGAGCCTCTATGTGGCGGAGAGACTCGAATGCTTTGTGAAGCTCAGATTGGGATAAAACGTCGTCGTTGTTGAGGTCCAAATCGGTGAATCCTTTATCGATTGCCTTTGAAAAAGCTTCTTCGTCGTTCACGAATCATTGATTCGTCTTATGGTCACCACTCCCATTTTGTGTGTGTTCAGCTTCATATTTTTCTTTTCCTTTTTTCAAAAGTTTTTCTTAATTCCATGTGTCCCTATTTTGTTCGTCAAGATGGCGTGTGAATTACACGCAACTATTGGGTTTGACTGCCTGTTAATTTTGTGTCTAAATGACACAGAAAAGACTTATTTAAAGTGTTTAAATAAGTAAACTTAAAATAAAGTGTGTAAGTGAAAAATTTGGATAACTTTAAGGGGTTGTGGATGTATTACACCATAATTCTATTTTCGGAGTCAATTTGGAATAGCTGAATCAAGTCTCATTTGATAATACTTCACACATCATTTCATTTCATTGGCACTATTGGCCACAAGTATAACTTTTATTTTTTTTGGCACGGTATCCACACTTTATATCCCCAACTCACTACTTTCACTTTCAAGCATCTTTATAGATTATCGACAACAAAAAATTCCTAATCATGACTTTTAGCACACCTATGAGCAATTAAGAGTCTTAAGCACATTGAGACTTCTTACACAATTTGGCATAATAGCCTTTACTTGAAACACTACTTGGAGTCATAATATTTTTATACCCAATTCATGCTTTGAACACATTCCCGAAGGATAACATCATATGATATGAGCATCCGGAATACATTTTGAACATATACCTTTCAACACAAAGCTTATTCGGAATAGTTAATTTTATAATGGATAATTCGGGACTAACAAGAACATCATGGAATACAATTCTAAGAGAGAAATTTAGCCAACATATCTTTGAGCTTTTCTTAAATTACTACAACGTTCCAAAAATCCTAGCAACCCCAATCTATTTTGAGACATAACAAAATTGAACACAAATTAGGAAGATATTCATGGTTTCAGCTCATTTGAGCATTTAATCAAACACTAGGTGTGCAAATTTGACAATAAGATTCTTCTACAAGATTTTCTTCATTCCACAAGATTTATTTCACTTCACAACCCAATCTTTACCCATTTGGGCTCAACAATCTTCCCACAAACCTTATTGGTATCTACATGTATACATAATACTATTACACCCAAGAATCATACTCTCAGTCACCCATCATTTACCTCAAACTCGAAATTGAAGACTAGGGTTAGATCCTTACCTTTTGAGTGAAAATCTTGTGAGATTTCCTTGTTGGATTTCAAAGCTTGGACAAGATCTTGATGAACAAAGTACTTGAGCTACTTCCTCTCTCTAGAACACTTTAACTTCTCTCTAAAAATATAGGTTTTTGCCTTCAAAATGAGCCCCAAAGGCTATTTATCAAAATGGGGTCTGGTTATAAAAATCAGAAAATGGACCCTCCGATCTCAACTCTGCGGTCGCACAATGGACCACATAACATGTATGTGGTTCACACAATGGACCGCGAAACTAATGCCCAGAACTGGGCTGCACTGGTTAGGTCTGCGACCATTCTGCGGTCCGCAGACCACTTTTGCGGTTCGCATGATGATTTTGCGGTCGCAGAATTGACCGCTAAATCACATTTTGCTAGTCTTGGGGAATTTTGTCATAACTTCTTGTAGGAGTGTCCAAATGACAAACGGTTTAAAGCGTTAAAAACTAGACTCAAAGAGCTTTAATTTGATAGGTAGATCACCTCCTAAGTCGCTATAATTTAGTAGCAGCATACGTTTGAAGTAGGATCTTATGCGTATTGAGACATCCTTTCCACTTAATGTATCCAACTTGTTCCACACAAATTCTTGCCATTCACAAAACTCCTTAGTATGTTCCAACACACCTTAAACATATATTTTCATTTTAAAATAATGTGGTTCTATCCCATGGGTCTCCTTTAATACTCGAACTCGTTATTCCCAAATATCGTTGGTGCACTTTAAAATCTTAAATCATTAGAAAATTTTAGCGGGGCCTTACACCGTGATTACCTCGAGAACCGGCGAAAATATTGCTAAATCGTGGAGTAACACATGTTCAGGGTATTAAATGCGGAGAAACATGCGTCTAATCAAGCATTAGAAACTTTTCAGAAGGGTTCATAAAATTTTCCACCAAGAAAGGAATCTTACCAACCTCCCGATGACACAAAGATGTGCCACCGGAAAGCAGGGGGACTATCGAGTGGAAACCGGAAGACGGAAGACGAAGCGAGTGGAAACCAAGACCGACGACAACAGCTCCGGTTGGCATCCGGCAGACCCCGAAGGGAATATTGTTAACGAGGCAAAACGAATATTTGCCACTAGATGACATTCAATGAAGAATATGTATATAATTCATTACAGAGAATTTTGGCATTCATAACTTGCCGTTACATATTCATCAATGACCCTCATTATTGTCTTTTAAGAGGGGCTTGATCCTAGGACCTTGTTCCCTAAGTTTAGCTATAAATAGTGAATTCAACAGCCATTGTAAGGGAGGAAATTTCTGACAAACTTATGCTACACATTATTCAAGCTAAATAATACTTTGTTTTCTGTCTATCAATATTCTTATTATTGTATTCGGAAGCCTTGCTCCCGGAGCCAAGTTGTCTGCTATCTTATCTCGATTTCGACGCTAAGTATTACATTTTATTTAATTTATTTATCATTTTGGGATCAAATCGATTCGCTTGTCTATATAAACCACGCTATAAACTCAACTGTACCGTTTTACGGGTAACAATCCTATGTATAACTAATAGATAAAAAAATTATGGTATTAGCAATACCAAGGCTATTATTGCATGCGTTAACATGGTTAAAGACAAATTGTCCTTAAAGTCCATTGAAGCTAAAAAATATGAAGGGCACTTTTGTCAACAACTAATTTTCTTAAAAATTACTTATGCAATACATTTTAATCTTTAATATACTACAACAAGCAGTGAATAAGAAATAATCTCTTCATAACTAATGCTTGCGTTAATAATCCATGCATTACGAATCTTTGCATTACAATACACCTTATTCAATTCTTATACACCCTACCGAACCAACTGTAAGAGTATAATCTATCTGGCGGATTAATAGAGCACTATGCCAAGCTGTCTTTGCACTTGGCAGTACGTAATAGTTGGCACACCTTAATTAACTAATTAATTATTGTTGATGACTAATCATCAATTTTCTAGATTAACCAATAAATTAATTCCTCAGACCGGATATAATTCGGACTATCCAAAGTCAAAAAGAAAAAATAAATTAAAAAACAAAGAAAAATTGACCCATTGTTGTGTTGCTTTTCTTCTTCAACTTCTTTGAATGAATCAAAAACCAATGCCGTTTCTCAGCTTCTATCTTCTCTCTCTCTAGAATTCAACAACTCTCCTTTCTTCTCCAAAATTCTCTCTCTAGATCCCCAATCATACATATATATTGCGATATTTAATCAATGACGTCGACGGAGCAGTTGATGATGGGAGACGGCGGCGGAGGAGGAGGAGGACCGCGGTACGTGCAGATGCAATCGGAGCCGGAGCCATCAACATTATCGTCGTTTTACTCGTTTCATCAGGATAGTAGCCATGAATCAACTCGAATTTTCGATGAATTGCCTTCGGCTACGATCATTCAGGTCTCTCGTCCTGACGCCGGCGACATCAGCCCCATGCTTCTCACTTATACCATTGAAGTCCATTACAAACAGGCACTAATCTATTCTTCACTCGATTTTACTTCGCCTTAGCTTAATTTCAAATCATTTTGATTCGCGATTTTGTTAGAATTCCCTCAGATTTGTTAGATAATAATTGTAGGCAGTCAATTCCGAAATCTGTTTATTTTTGGATAAGTAGCATTATTTTGGACGCATAATTGGACGATAACATTACCTTATAATTGGACGATAACATTAAATGTGGATTTTTTGCTAAAGAAAGAAGCTGAAAAGAATTTCGGATATCTAATGAATCGTTGAGTTTTTGTTAGGTGATCATTTGGGCAGGTCGTTTCTGTGTTAATTTAGGCTGTCAAACATCAATTTTAGTCTTGATTAAACTAAAAGATGTATCTTTGAGGTCAGAAGGGCAAAAGTTTTGTATACCAAAGTTTATTATGAGTAAACATAGAATGGATATAGAGTACTCATATAGCTGACTCCAACTCGTTCGGGTTTGAGGCCTTGTTGTTGTTCTCAGTGAAAAGGGTTTGCATTTGCTACTAGAAATTGTTGGAGCTAAATAATTTTGATATCTGATTTCCCTTACATTATGTATTCTGAGTGATAAATGACATGAAAGGAGTAACTCACTAAGTCTAACATTGAAGAGTAGAAGGTTGTTAAAAACATTTGTTATTTGGAGCTCAAAGAGCAATTTCTTACTTAGTAGTTGTTTTGTAATGGCCTTGATATCCTTCCGGAGAGACCTTATTCCCCGAAATATTTGTCCTCTATCTCTTTCAGTTGAGGCATTTCGTCTAACAGTGTTATGTTTTTTTTTTCTTCCTGTAGTTCAAGTGGCAATTGGTGAAGAAAGCGTCACATGTATTTTATTTACATTTTGCATTAAAGAAGCGTGCATTCATTGAGGAGATTCATGAGAAGCAAGAGCAGGTATATTTGTCTTTTTCAGTGAAATATTGTTGGTTCCACATTATATAGTCGCTTGTAGATCTGATAGCAGCGCAGTTCTGATTTGAGAGCTGTTGCTATGGTGGACTTTTCATGACATTCTGACTGACACATTCTTTTAAAGGTCAAAGAATGGCTCCAAAACTTGGGGATAGGAGATCATACAACTGCAATTCAAGATGAGGATGAACCTGATGATGAGGCTAGTCCTCTACGTGCTGAGGAAAGTTTCAAAAACAGGTGATTCTTCATCTAAAACCACTTCTCATGATAAAAGGGGAGCATTAAGTACATCAGTTCCTGTTATAATAGTTATCGTTCTTACAGGTGGTTTTTTGTTCAGAGATGTTCCATCAAGTGCTGCTTTGCCAATAATTCGGCCAACCCTGGGAAGGCAACACTCAATGTCAGATCGAGCAAAAACTGCTATGCAGGGTTATTTGAATCACTTTCTTGGAAACATAGATATTGTCAATTCCCAGGAGGTATCCTTAAGTGGTTTTTCTCTTGCTTTCCTTTGCTTTGTTTTTTTTTAACTTGAAGAATCCTCAAATCTTTTTTCTCCGCCTTAATCATAAGTAGAGGACACCGGATGTTTCTTAGTACTAACTTTTACTCGGCCTCGCTCTACTGAGGTCTCCCGTTAATGACATTTAGCCTTAGTGCCTAGTTCCGTGATGTCTAATCTTGCTGGACCTTCCTCTACTTCTCAAGATGTCTTTCCCTGAGTAGACTCTTTTATTTCTAATGTTTCAAGGTGGTAAGTGTATTGCCCTGCTTACAGGATGTTTTTCTGTTTACATAATTGATTTCCATGAAATAATCTTCAAGATGTATTTAAAGGACTTGCTTCCTTTATTTGTGAAAATGCATGAGAAAGAACCTCACTGACATTACCATCTAACCAATGTCTAACAGAACCTCGTTGCTCCGGTCCTTTTTGTATAGTCCGTTTGGAATTTAGATGGTTCCAGTAAAGCGACGCAAATCCTCAAGACCATAGGAACGGCATTCTCATTCGCGTCGGACAATACCAAAAAAAGTTGTTCATCATGTATATTTGTAGTAAATAAGAGTTAACATATTTTAGTTGAGGTTCCGTGTGTGCTCCTCCATCAAGAAGTGCCATGTATGCCTGTAAAAGATTACGAATCTTATTTTCAAGTTCCCAATGTTTTAGCTACCTGATAAGGTTAGTGGTTGATATTCAATCTGGAAGTTTCACTTCTAGGGAGAATATTTTCACTCTTCTAAGGGTAATAACTAAAAAGGAAAGCCCAAACTTAGGATCTTTGAACTGGTAGTTTAACACTTATATTCTCTCTATGCACTTATTTTCCTCCCCCCACCGCCACGCACCCAAAAAAAAATCTGCCTTCTCTATGCAATGAACAGATGAATGCCCTCCACATAAATGAATCAATGACTTCTTATCTAAGCGCAATGGAAAAAAGAAAGAAATAAAGTGGTGACTAAAAATGATTTTAGAGGATTCAGTTGGGTCATAACCAAATTCCTTGGTCATTATTGCAGTATCAGAAGTCACATCAACCAAATGCTCTTCGCCATCTTTGTGATATATGACATATCTCTTTTCGTGCTATTAGCCGGCAGTCGCAGTAGGGAATTGTGGATAATTCTAATTGAAATAACATTTCTCGGCAGTGTCAACATCAAGAGTCATAGCCTTAGTTTTCTAGATTCTCATCTCTTTTGACCATCTTGCAGGATTTCAACATTATATCTCTTCCTGTATGTTGAAATATATTCTAACATATACTTGTTAATTTACCTTGGTTTTGTACTTGAAGATGCCTCAGCAGCTGTATTTTTAGTCATTGTGTTATGCTACACACACTCTTTCCCCAAATTATATTGATGTCAAGTGTGATAGAAAAAAGTTACATGTATAGACACTTGACAATACCTTATTTCACTGGAGTTAAATTGCAGGTGTGCAGGTTTCTGGAAGTTTCTAAATTATCCTTTTCTCCTGAGTATGGTCCTAAGCTGAAAGAAGACTATATTATGGTGAAGCACTTACCAAAAATTCAAAGACACGATGATAGTCAGAAATGTTGTTCATGTCAGTGGTTCGGCTGCTGTAAAGACAATTGGCAGAAGGTAGCCTTACTTTTTGGTTCATACTGGTTGCAAGATGGTTACACGTATCTATTCAGCCTCACAGCTGTCAATTTGTCGGTTAATCTCCTACTTGCAAAAAGAACTTAGAAGGCACTATAATCTACAGTGAAAATTGAGAGTTCACGTATTTTTCTGATATATATATTTTTTAATAATAAATATTTTCTAGATTTTACTTTTTTTTTATCGCAGGGGTGTCTGAAGCACTATTTTGTCGTGGAGCATGAAAGCTTCAAATTTCTTTGGAGCTGTCTACTGATTTGTATATCAGTTAGCGTTAATGACTAAAATAGAGATGATTCCGCAATAGTAGCCTTCACTTTCTCTAGAGTAATGGTTCTGAGACTCACGATTTGTAAAATCATTGATGAGGCAACTTTCTTGAAAATTGTAAGAGGAATTTTTAGGAAATCTCTAGTTTGATTTTGTGCTTGGTTTTGAAACAACACTGAAATTAGCTGCCTTCTTTAGGCCTGAGGTTTTGCAAGTAGAGTATATTTGTTTACTCTATAAATGAAGTTCTTGTTCTGTCATTATTGACACAATTCTTTTCGTTTGTGCCCCTCTCATGTTATCTTTGAACTCTGGGCATGATGTAAGGGACTGGTGGACGGGCTGAGGTAATTGATTTTGACATCTAGTTTTGGGCAATTTCCATTAGCTGGAAAAAGACTAGTGCAGTTCGATACTCTCTCTTTCAGCCTCGTGTATTTTGCTTGTTTGTGTGATCTGAATTTTTCTCTTCTTATGCTGGTGACGCTTTATGTATGCATTTCTACTGTTAGTGGGGGTGTTTTTCTGGATCTTTCTTTTCCAACATTTTACAATGCCTTATAGAGCTTCGAAATGACATATGACATTGTGTCATATCTGAATCCTGGCAAGTTCTATGTATGGCTTAGGATTTGGGCCTTATTCTTATCTTCTAGTAATGTTTTCAGGTCCTCTAGGGCATGGAGTAAATGTCTTAAACTTTGATGGAAATATCCTGTTTGATTCTTGGTTGGATTCTTTTCAGGTGTGGGCTGTATTAAAACCTGGATTCCTGGCTTTCCTCAAAGATCCGTCTGACCCCGAGCCGTTAGATATAATAGTTTTTGATGTATTACCAGCTTCCGATGGAAATGGAGAGGGTCGCGTTTCGTTAGCAAAAGAAATAAAGGATGGAAACCCTTTACGTCACTATTTTAGGGTAAGCAGCTTCTGAAACTATGGTGTTTTTTTTTTATAAAAATAAACTGATATTTTGAAGAATACTACTCTAAATTCTGTAGGGTGGCAATTCAGCCAATTCCTCTAGAGGCATTGAGATCTTGTATTTAGTAACTTCTACTAGTTAAAGATGCTTGGGATGCCACCTTGTGTATTAAAGCATAAGTTTTTCTCAGGTGTCTTGTGGTACAAGGTGTATCAAACTGAGGACTAAGAGCAATGCAAAGGTTAAAGACTGGGTAGTAGCAATTAACGATGCAGGGCTTAGGCCACCTGAGGGTTGGTGTCATCCGCACCGTTTTGGTTCTTATGCTCCTCCTAGGGGCTTGACAGAGGATGGCAGTCAGGCTCAGTGGTTTGTTGATGGTGAATCAGCTTTTGAAGCCATAGCGTTGGCTATTGAAGAAGCAAAGTCAGAGGTCTGCGTTTATGTCTGAATTTGTTACAGAGGTCACTTTTATCTAAGTGTTCAAAGTAAGAAAGGATTTGGGTGATTCCTTGTTTTGACAGATCTTTGGGTGATTCCTTGTTTTGACAGATCTTTATGTGTGGCTGGTGGCTGTGCCCAGAACTTTATATGCGACGTCCCTTTCACCCTAATGCACCCTCCCGGCTTGATGCTTTACTGGAAGCCAAAGCAAAACAAGGAGTTCAGGTTGGTGGTGAAAGCTTGTGTAAATGATTCATTAGGTTCTGATTTATTAGTATGTAATATGAAAATGGGGAGGATTTATTATCTTTGGTTTTGCTCTTTTGACTTATCTTTCTTAATCTATAATAAAGGTGACGTGCTTTTAACGAGAAAGGTTCTACCACTCTAGTATGAGAAATTTTAACATGCAAATCAAAGTTTTCTTTTCGGTTATAAAAATATTGATGTGTCCGTGTGAATGTACTAATTATAACTAGCATCTCATTCTGCTAATGTATCAGTCCTGCCAGAATTCAACTTTTGGAATGATTTATTTATGGCTGGTACCTCATGATGTACCAGTTCTTTTGCTAACCCCTTTTTTGGGGTTTGGGGGGGGGGGGGGGGGAGTTGGAGAACAGTTGATTCATTTCCAAGTTCCATAGGTTTAGGTAAATAGTCTGTCAAACCTGCATCAGCTCGAATTTCTAAGCACAAATATTTTGTGGTAGTCGTTGCATATCACTTGATTGAGGTCTGTATTTTCCCAAAGTTAGGTGTTACTTCTTATTTTCTTGTCTGTTTTCCATGTGATGTCGTTCTTTCTTCATATTATAGAAGTCTAAAACGCTTTTACTTCATTTACTGATGCAGATTTACATCCTTCTATACAAAGAGGTTGCTATTGCTTTAAAAATCAACAGTGTGTATAGCAAGAGAAAGCTGTTAGGCATCCATGAGAATGTCAGGGTGCTTCGTTATCCAGATCATTTTTCAAGTGGTGTGTATCTATGGTATGTGTTTCCTAAACGTACTTATTGCCTTATTTTTGTTATTCTTATTGGCAATTTTGGCTAATCTTTATTTACAGCTAATGGTTATGTATGGTACATATAGGTCCCATCATGAAAAAATTGTCATTGTTGACAATCAGATTTGCTTTATCGGAGGACTGGACCTGTGCTTTGGCCGTTATGATTCATCTGAACACAAAGTGGGTGATTGTCCACCTCTTATATGGCCTGGAAAAGACTATTACAATCCAAGGTGTTCTTCCGCACTAACTTGTCAAGAAAAGTGCATTTTTGCATATTATTTGGAACTAGTCACTCTGCTTTGAAATGTCATAGATAGTCAAATGCGGAACTCCGAGCAATGTCTAAATCCCATTTTAGTTTTTAAGGAAAAGTATACTCCATCCGTTTCAATTTATGTGAACCTATTTTCTTTTTAGTCCGTGCCAAAAAGAATGACCCCTTTCCTTATTTGGAAACAATTTACCTTTATGCAATGATTTATAGCCACACAAAATATATGTGCCTCATTTTACACCATAAGTTCCAAAGTCTTCTCTCTTCCCAGTCAAATAGGTTCACATAAATTGAAATAGAGGTAAACTTTCTCGAGAATATTTGTTTATTTTCAGGTGCACATAATTAAGAGATTATTGTATAGAAATTCTAACATACTTGTAGCTCAAGTATCAGCTTAGGGAAAATGGTGAAATACTCTGTACTACTGACAGCAGTACAATATAATCCATTTGGTACTCCCTCCGTGCAGATAACCCGTCAGTCTGCTGTCTTTTTTTGCTTTAGACATAGAGAACTGAGGTGTGACTTTTAAAGCTGTGTTATCAACAATAGAAAGAGATTGTTATGTGAGAAAATAACAGAAGGGAAGGGAAGAGAATAAATAGCTAACTTGATGAAAAAGGAATGCAAGACGAAACTCTACATAAATGTGAGATAGATTTCACATCTTATATTCATTCAATGAGGAGTGATTCGGCACTAGCTCTAACACACCAATTTCCTGATATTCTGACACCACTCTCTATAAACTTAAGTTGGGGAAAGGAAACCATCTTGTGTCTTCTTATTTTGAAGAACTCAACAAGAAGAAAGAAGAATAAACTCATTGGAAGATTGCGTTAATTTTGTCCTTTAATGCCTGAAAAAAAAGTTTTGATCACCCGAAATTCTCTTGAAAAGTTGGTAGGAACAATGATCTTATGCACAGCATCCATTGGACTGGTCTTTGAGAAGAGGCATAAGGCATTATGCCGTGAGAAAGGTTAAGAAAGAGGCAAGAGTAGTAAAACTATAAAAGGAGAGAGAATATTGGCCGGGTAAGTGACATAAGGCCGCTTGCCAGTCGGCTGAAGTTACTTAAAGCTCTATATGATCATGGAGGTTCCAATACCATTTGACAAAAATGAGAGGACAATAAAAAGAACATGATTGGAATACAAGATACACCTACAAGTAGGTATGAGATACGTTCACACGTTATATTAATTTGAGGGACTAACTTAACACTAACCTCTACTTTCTAACATTTTAAGACACTAACACTTCATATTCTAACAGCTTCTATTTAAAGGCTTGAAGCTGCATTTGAAATAACAACTTCAGTCACTCTAAACAAATAAATGGGAAGTTACTATCAAGGATATACTGGGCATAAGTTTGCTTAATTCATTTCCGGCCCAAGTTATACTGCTCTATGATAGGTGATGAAAGCCATGCGGTTGGTTGGTTCTTTTAGATGAATGCTTTTCCCATTTCAAAAAGCTAGTACATGAGTTCCTCTTATTCATTCTTCACACCTTTTCCTTTGAGAACCAATGTGAAAATTGATCATCTTTGTAGTCCTGCTCTAAGAAATTACTTCTGCTTGAACACTAGTTGCTCATGTAATACAACATTCAGGGAATCTGAACCAAATTCCTGGGAAGATACCATGAAGGATGAATTGGATCGGAATAAATATCCACGCATGCCATGGCATGATGTCCATTGCGCCCTCTGGGGACCGCCATGCCGTGATGTTGCTCGACACTTTGTTCAGCGCTGGAATTATGCGAAGGTTCATATTTGTTGTAAGCATATTTTTTTTTCTTGGTTGTGATTGTATTATCATGTAGACTTTTCCTGCAATTCCTCAGAGGAACAAAGCTCCACGTGAGCAAGCAATTCCACTGCTTATGCCTCAGCACCACATGGTTATTCCTCATTACATGGGAATGAGCGATGAGATGGACAATGGAAGTAATGGTGTTGCTCTTCCTCGTAAAAAAATCAAGAGACATGATTCATTTTCTTCAGGGTCATCTTCCCAAGACATTCCTTTGCTTATGCCTCAGGAAGCTGAAGGGGGTGAAAGTTTTAAGGAAGAGCTAAAAATAAATGGCTTCCATACAGGGAATGATTTTCATGATCAGCGGAGCAGGTCTAGCAGAATCCCTTTCTCTTTCCGGAGGACCCGAGTAGAACCTCTAGTTCCAGATTTACCAATGAAAGGATTTGTGGATGATTTGGACCAAAATCTGGAGCTATCTTCAAATTTGGTGCAGCCTGGCATGAAGAAGTCGGACAAAGATTGGTGGGAAACACAGGAGAGAGGTGATCAAGTTGTTTCCCTTGAAGAAAGTGGGCAAGTTGGTCCTCGTGTTTCATGTCGTTGCCAGGTGAGTTATAATCCGCCCATGCCTACATATCTATGGATGTCAATTTTTTCAGTTTCTCCAAGCTTCTACTTCTTTGTTTGTCTTTGCTATATTTTCTGGTGTAATGAACCATCTGTATGTGTTGGCGTGAAATTAATTTAAATGGAGAACATAGTCAATGGGGATATATACAGCCAAGCCCAACATGTTTGAGATTGAGGTGTAGTTATTGTTGAATGAACCATCTGTATGTCTGCTGTTTAATCAGCTAATTCTAAAACTGCCAATAAAATTGGTTTTGGAAATTGATTGTTTAATATGCTGGAAGAGGAATCTCATGAATTTTCCTTTCTAAAAAAAAAAAAAGGAATCTCATGAATTTTCTGTTTTAGAAAATTCTCCATATATTTTTAGTTGACTTTAAGAATTTCATGCTGGCATGCCTGCTAGCTTTAAACTGTTTAAACTGAGGAAATGCTGTTTTAGAGTCCTTACTAGTATTGCGTGCATCTGTTGGTAGGCTTTATTATTAAACCTTTGTTCAGGAACTAGGAAAAAGGAAGGGAAACTAAAAGGATAGAAAAGGAGATAAGTTATTTTCTTTTCTTTGTTTGGTTTTGGTGGAAAACAAGAAAAGAGAGGAAAAAACTTCCACCTTTCTTTCTCATGAATTTAAATTTGTTGGTCCCAGTGGACAATGATGTCTTCCCTTTATTTTCTTTCTTCATTATCTGTTCAAACCAAACAAGTTAAAAGGGAAATTTTTTACACCTTTCCTTCTTTTCTATTCCTTTTTTCTAGCTTCAGGAAACACACAAGAGAGGTTGAGAGGATTCTTGTAATTGTCAAGTGAAAACAATGGGTTTCTAGTCCAGTGGGTTTACACCTTTCAGCTTTCCCAAGTACACAATCCGAAGTGTCTTTTGTAACTCAGTTGCTGATGATTTATATCAACTGAGAATGTAGGAAAGTCCAAGTGTGGATTCTTCTTGGGAGAGACTTTTGAGTGGTAGAAACACATCTCCGGAGCCTAAGTTTAGTCTCCGGAACCTAAGTTTTGTCGACCTATAGAAAGATATAATGGAACTGTTGGCCCTGGGGCTTTGGTCTAGTGGGTAAGAAGTAAGAACACAACGCTTGATATATGGGTTAGACGCACGTCATGGGCTTTGGTCTAGTGCTTTACTGGCTCGCTGCCGGTTATCAAAGGCAAAAGATGTAATGGAATTGTTGAAGTTTTGATGTCATAAAATACCTATTACTGGCCTATTAAATGCTGGGGGTCGACTATTGATGGAGATGGAATAGGTATTTCCTCCACTTTACCAGGTCCAACTTCTTATAATATCTAATTGTATAGATACAAAAAAGATTTTGGTCAATGTTAATTGTCATTAGAAATGAATGAATGAACATTGTTTTAGACTTAGAGAAAAGGCTTCATTCCATGGTTTAAATTAGGATATTCGGTAGAGATGGTAGATCTATTCTCTTCTTTTCCCGTGTGAACACAGTTATACAACCATACAGGGTTACACATAGAATTAGAAGGTTAGACGAAATCAAATTCTTATGCAAGTAACAGAATAATTGACGACATTCTGACCAAATAAATGGTGCAGTGATAAGAATGTGAAGTGCTCTGGAATCATAACCTAAAAAGGTTAGTGAAAAAGTAAATAAGCGACAAAAGATGTGATGATGCCAGCTGAGTGGTGACAGGCTTGAGTCACCTATCTCTATCCGCAGCTCCATCTGCATACCTAGCTGCATCCTTGTTGAGCATCTTTCTCTTTTCTGGTTGCTAAAAAGCAGATGAAATTGGAACATCTCATGTTAAAGAGTTTTCATGGGTGCCTGTGCTCATATACCGTCATGTGCGGCTACTATACACTGCTTGATATAGAATAACGTGCCTATGTAGATACCGTAACAGTTAAGTTTCTTCTGTCCTTAATCTTTTCTTGAATTTTTGTAACATCTTCACTGAAACAATAAATTTTCTGCAAGTTCACTTTATGCGCTTCTAGATGTGATGTTTTATTCTTTGTATAAGTAATCTCTCCAAGTCTTTGTGGTTAAAAATATAATTGAGCCATAGCAGATGGTTTTTTTAAGGATTGTAGTTCGCTTCAGTAATGCATATCGAATATCCAGTTGTTGGTTTGAATCCCTTTATAATTGCATGTGATGGTTTTATGTTAGATGGGGTCTTTGATTTGTCATACAGTTAATAAGGTATTTGCTTTCAGGTTATAAGGAGTGTCAGTCAATGGTCAGCTGGAACAAGTCAAATTGAAGAAAGCATACACAATGCTTACTGCTCCCTTATCGAAAAGGCTGAACATTTTGTTTACATAGAGGTATGGTTCTCGTTGATGAAACCGTCATATTAGCTGGTGCCCATTGGCTGAATTAGGATGTGCAGTTTGTTTTTTCCTTAGAATACTCTACTCCTTGCGTGCAGATTGTTGTTTGGCACTGCTGCCACTTCTCCCTCCCAACTTGTTCTTAAGAAGGATACTGTCTTGGTCTTTAGTTATAAAGTAGCAGGAGTGGTTTTGCTTGAACATTCTTTTCCTCTAGCCAACAACATAAGTTGTTTCTGTTCTGATATTATGCAAACATGAATTTGGTGTCTTTGCTGGAAATCTTCTCAAAGTTGTATTGATTTAATAGTTAATGCACTGCAAATTTATTATATTATTGACTCTATGCATGAATCCAAACTTCTCTTTCTGCTTGTTTTTTTTTGGTTTTAAGTTTTCTTTTTTTTGCCTGTGGGTGGAGGCTATAGTCAGTTGATGGTTTCTCATATTCCTCCGATATCTTGCTGCAGTCAAGCCTGGGATCTGTTCATTGAGAAACATTAAAGTTTGACATCTGTAATTATCTGATGGAAGTTCAAATCATGTTATTTTACCTTGAAAGCTTAAATTTTTTTAATGATTGTTTCGATAATATTTATCCACCTTAGGGACGATACAGTCTTGAGTTCACATGCTAATATCTTTATGACATGACTCTTGTTATGCCTTTTAGACTCTTAATCTGAGTAAAATTTTCCTGGATCAGTTGGTGACTACGTCCCATGTCCTTATGTGATCTAGTTGTAGTGCTTTTTTTTCCAGTTCTTTGCCCGATGTCATCATAATCAATTTCAGATTGTGATTGCAGGAGAAGTACATATTAGGACATAGCATTGTTTAGCAAGCCATATATGTAGGATTGGAAAATGTTTCTGTATGATTTAACACGTTATATTCTGTTAATTGGTACCGTGGACACATTCGATGGTTGAAATACCTTATAATCAGCTTTAAAGGTCTATTGACTACTTAATGCTTCAACTTGGAGAGTTACAATATGCTTTGAGTATGTGGAAGATGACTCAACTATCATATTCCTATAGTAGTAATGCTGAATTTTGAATAAGATATGCTGTTAGACCAACTATGAATTGCCTTAGAGTTGTGCTTTCTATTTCTTTCTCCTAATGATAAATTTTTATTTACGGGTAACTGTGAACAACCTTATTTTCTTTATTTACTGTTTTTGAGCAACCATTCAGTGTATCTGACACTGTATTATAAATTTGTTTCAGAATCAATTTTTCATTTCTGGTCTATCTGGGGATGAAATTATAAAAAATCGTGTTTTGGAAGCACTGTACAGGCGTATTATGCGAGCTTATAATGAAAAGAAGTCCTTCAGGGTTATCGTTGTGATACCGCTTCTTCCTGGATTCCAGGTAACAGTGCTAAATGACTGACCTACATTTTCCTTGTGGATGTTTATATTTTTCTACTAAGGATTAAATTACAACAGGGTGGTCTGGATGATAGTGGTGCTGCTTCAGTTAGAGCTATTATGCATTGGCAATATCGAACAATATGCAGGGGATCTAATTCGATACTGCATAATCTTAATGACCTCATGGGATCTAGAATGCATGACTATATATCATTTTATGGTCTCAGAGCTTATGGAAGACTCTTCGATGGTGGTCCTATTGCATCTAGCCAGGTATCCTTCCATCCATCCTCCTAGATTCTTAACACACTCCATGAATCGTGAACACTTCACTTTCCATATCCTGATAGTCACAGGACATCTTACTAGGAGTTTAGGCTGTTATGTCATCTGGTTTGTAAGTTATATCTTCTATGGTTGTGAAGTTTTTGTCGGCAATGTCAAAACGTATCGTACAACTGGGTGGTTATGTATGAGTTACACCTCTATTCTCATGTGTCTAGGCATCAGAACTGCTGCTTAGTGTTCTAGGGCTAAGGCTTGTACGATGTGCATCTATTCCTTTGCTAGGCCTTTTTTTGTGTGGAGTAAAGTGTTTCATTAAAAGAGGCTTCAAGGAGATGCAGAGATACAAGGAGTATAGTTACAGGGGACAATAGACAATAGATGAAAAAGAGTAGTAAGCCTCTATACAAAGTGTCAGTCTAGGATAAGAGAGCTAACAAAGTCCAAAAAGTGTCCAGTACTAATTACTGGGGACATCTTGGTCCAACAAAAAGGATTAAGCAAGCATTTAGCTTTGATAGGCCTTTTACAGTGGGTAAATCAAGAATGACAGTCTTCAAGACATATAGTTTTACTATTAGTAAAAAGATTGTCTTTGTTATGGAGAAGGGAAGGAACCCGGGGGGGGGGGGGCTGGGATGGCGAATCCAAGAGTCCTGCTTGAGACAATGTTTTGGCAGAGGTACCTCCAACCTGCTAAACAAGAAAATTTGTCTATAAGACTAGAACACTGCATAGGTCTTTAGGGTACTTTATTTAGGACACTTCACCAAAAGTCAATATTGTTTGCTGAACAGATCTGAGATCAGTTCAGGAGAAATCTTTTTGCCTGAAATGGCATCATGCTTTTACATTTTAGGCCCCCTTTTTAGCATGATTTCTTTAGGTAGTGATCTCCATAATGGTGCTTTCTGGAAAAGTACTACTCAAGTTTTGTATCACAACTTTGGTGTGTTTTTGCTTTTAGTAAAGTAATTTTTTCAAGCACTTCTATTTTCTAAAAAAAAAATAAAACTTACCTCAAACAGTGTTTTATATTTTACTTTTGATAGTGGGCAAACTGTCTTTTGAAACGGTATCTTTCAGCTTCCGTCAAAATGATTATTTTTAATCCAAATCTCTACGGATACAACTAGAAGATCAACGAACCCTGGGAAAAAGTGCATTGCCATTCCAAAAATGTTAGAACTCAAACACACCATACTTCCACACTAGGCCTTGGTCTACTCAACCTTAGCTGCATTTACTGGTTATTATGTAGTTCTTGTGCATAATCATGTTTGCAGTTGTTTCCTTGGCCTTTAAGAAGAGCTTATGTGATGTTAAAACCAAAGATCTGAACTTAAGATCATTAGTGATTTTGTCAGTCGGAATATAAAGTGATTAATTGTTTCCCCTTTTTCATTTAGCTTATGTGGGAATGTTCAGTTGATGGTGAACTTATGTCACTCTGTTTCTCCAGGTATATGTGCATAGCAAGATCATGATTGTCGATGACCATACAGCCTTGATTGGATCTGGAAATATAAATGACAGAAGCTTGCTTGGTTCAAGAGACTCTGAGGTATTGTTGCTCAGTCATTGATCCTAAAAGAAGAGAAACTCTTTTAAATGATTGGAGCCTTAAATAGTTGATAAAAGCATAGTGTCTAACTGAAACTGCCTGCATAATGTGGTTAATTTGCATATGCTGTGCATACCCCTGCTCTGTATATTTTCGCGATGGGTTGAAGAAAACTTTTTCCTTTTCTTGTTTGCTTAATGCCCGGTCTGAGTTTTACCTAATCTTTCAAGTTTCCTTTGAGCTGTTATATCTTCGTTTAAACTGTCATTTATCTGCTAAAGAATCTTCGAAGTCTTCTTAAAGACTCTATTGTGCATCATACATGTGGAAGACAGCCATAGCTATTCGTTCTTCTACCCACTCGTTGACAGTCTTACTGCTCTCACCTCTACATTATTTATAAGTCGCCTTAGCTCTCTGAAGTTGTATCTGGTGACAAGTTATGTTGTACTCATTGTATTGACTGCTATTACCCAACGTCTTCTTTAATGATCAGTAAGGATTGTGATTTTATTGCAGATTGGTGTACTTATCGAGGACAAAGAGTTTGTCAATTCATTCATGGGAGGCAAGCCTAGGAAGGCGGGGAAATTTGCATTAACTCTTCGCCTTTCTCTATGGTCTGAGCACCTTGGTCTTCGTACTGTTGAGGTGCTAAACTGTTGGCCAGTCTGAAGCTTTTTGTTCTAGGCTATTTGAAGTTTCAGCTGATTAATTGTATTGCCTTGCTAGGTTGGTCGAATTAAGGACCCGGTGATTGACTCAACGTACAAGGATATTTGGATTGCAACCGCTAAGGTATGTGTGGTAAAATGCTTCTTTGAATTTCATGATTGAAAAAAGAGTCTTTGTTTGCAATTAAAACAATTACCTAGTTTTAAAATCAAAGGAGTTATTATTTGCAAAACGAATTATTGACACTCGAAAACTTTACATGTGTGCTTTAACACGCCAACCTTTTCTGATACTTGAGCAATGTGTTATTGTCAGACAAATACAATGATATACCAGGATGTTTTTTCTTGCATACCCAACGATCTGATACATTCCAGGTATAGCTAGCTGCCATCATTTTCTCACCCCATTTACTCTCTTTTTCCTTTCCTTTTTGATCTCATATTCCTCTAATGTCATGCAGGGCTTCACTCCGACAATGCATGGCATTCTCGAAAGAAAAACTTGGTCACACGACTATTGATTTAGGAATAGCTCCAAGCAAACTAGAATCTTATCAGGATGGAGATATCGAGGGTATAGATCCCATGGAGAGATTAAAGTCTGTGAAAGGTCATCTTGTTTCCTTCCCTTTGGATTTTATGTGCAAAGAAGATTTAAGACCTGTGTTTAATGAAAGTGAGTACTATGCATCAGCTCAAGTTTTTCATTGAAGCTTCAACTTACGGACCATGAAAATGAGAATCATTATTAAGTGTTTCAATGGGCGATGCATCCTACAGAAAATTATAGTACTGTGTTCTGTATCGCAACATTGTACAAAAGCTGGGATACACTTGAGAGGATATTTGGTGAATTCTGGAGAAGGTGCAAAACATACTAAGATAAGCTTATGTATCTAGCTAACAAGGATAGAATTGTTGATACTGTGTTCATTAGGCCGATAGGGTCCCACTTCACAAGCTCAGATGTCAATGTGACTGTTGGATCGGACCCGTGATGCGTGGTTCATAGCCATGTGCTTTGAGTTACTAGCGCCACCCTTTCTCCACTGGATCTGTTCCATGTAGTAGCCAATTGTTTCAGTTTTGACCGGCATTTAGGATAGATAAGATCTCTATTGCCTCTTCTGTGAACAGTTTCTTCGATACATTCTCCACACTGCGCGTCGTGATTGGACACTACAGCAACTGGCTTCTGTTCACTTATATTCATGTAATTTACAGATATAATGCAGACTCTGCATTACTCTTCTATGAGCAATTTCTATTTATGAGTCCCAGTTTTGTTTTGGGAAGCACTTATAGGTTGTATAATCGATTATTAGGATCCAGAATTAAATGAACTATTACTATTCTTGCTCTTTAATTGTATAAATAAACTTATATTCATGCAGTGTAGAGAGATAATGCGGACTCTGCATTACTCTTCTCTGATCAATTTCTATTTATGAGTCCCGAGTTTAGGTAGAGGTAGTATAATCGATTCGTGTCAAGAATTAAATGACTATTACTATTCTTAGCTCTTTTAATTGTAAGGGTCATGGTTGTGTGGTATTCATATCTTCGTTTTGAATAGAACCTTGACTGATTTTGATATAACGCCATAGTTGCATCATCTTTCTTACTATTACTAAGTGTCTAACACTATAATTATCAGTTTATAAGTGCATTTAGGGGTCGTTTGGTAGGGTCTATAAGAATAGTACAGAATACAGTGTATTAGTAATGCAGAGATTAGTAATGCAGAGATTAATAATGCAAGCATTAGTTATGCAGATATTATTTCTTATAAACTGTTTGGTGTAGTGTATTAAAAATTATAATGCATTGCATAATTTTTAAGAAAAATAGTTGTTTACAAAAATGCCCTCCATATTCTCTAGCTTTAAGGGATTTTAAGGACAATTTTGTCTTTAACTATACTAATGCATTGCATTAATAGCCTTGGTATTACTAATGTCATGGTTTTCTATGCATTACTTAAACATAGGCTAATACCAAGTATTATGTATAACTAATGCAAGTATTAGTTATACATAGGTTAAAAAAATGTACCAAACAAGGTATTAGTAATGCACAAAGCTAATGCTTGCATTATTTTTTCTAATACCTCCTACCAAACGACCCTTAGCGTGTAAGCAATCCTTAATATCCCAGGCTGTAAGTGGTAGTAAAGTTTGTTATAGGTGTACAAGTTACTCATTAAAGAGATAAGTAGAGATATTACTGCCTGAGGTGCTGCACTTCCATATGCTCAACATCATAGCTTAATGAAAATAGCACATGCTAGTAAGAGGGAAAATGAGGTTTGATAGTTTAAATCATCATTATACTGTTAACAACAGCAATAAACAACCTTATTATGATTACACTTATTACCAATGTGCTTAAGTATTAGAACTCGAAATCTTAATTTCTTCGAAAGACAAATTATATATTGCATGGGTATGAAGTAGACATGAATAAATAGGTGTTAAGATTTAAATAACTGACATTAATTGAATAATTGTTAATTGAATTGTACACTTGACGTTTATGTCAAGCCACTTCTCAAACTTTGAACATTTAGGTACAGACTACTTAGCGACACCATTATTGTTAACTACAATATAGTCAAACGTTTTCAGTGTTTGTATGATTAAAAATAAAAGTTAACGTTTAATTAAAACTAGAAATTAAATGAATTTGTACACTAGAAATCATTTATACAATTTTTAATATGTACATTGATTATTCCTTTTTTGGGATGAAAAAATATTTTAATCGATTATAACTTTAACTAAAATCACGAGACATAGACTATCACATAACGCTAATCTAATGGATGACATTGTGAATCCTTTTTATGCATCCAGTTTAACGCTAGGAGAGGTAGTTTTAAGTACCTTGAGTCTATTATTCAGGGGAATGGAGATATTGATGAAGATGTCACACATCGTATTGGGGCGGGATGGATGAAATGGAGACTCGCTTCCGGTGTTTTGTGTGACAAGAAGGTACCACCGAAACTTAAGGGTAAGTTCTACAGAGTGGTGGTCAGACCAACGATGTTGTATGGAGCTGAGTGTTGGCCAGTCAAGATCGCTCATGTCCAGAAGATGAAGGTAGCAGAGATGAGGATGTTGAGATGGATGTGCAGGCACACCAGGTTAGATATGATTAGAAATGAGGCTATTCACGATAAGGTGGGTGTGGCCTCTATTGAGGATAAGATGCGGGAAGCGCGGTTTTAAGTGGTTTGGTCATGTGAGGAGGAGGAGCACAAACGCCTCGGTGAGGAGGTGTGAGAGGTTGACATTGGAGGGCCTACAGAGAGGTAGAGGTAGGCCAAAGAAGAGGTGGGGAGAGGTGATTAGGCAAGACATGGCGCAACTTCAGCTGACCGAGGTTGATAGGAAGGTATGGATGTCGAGGATTAGGGTAGTAGAGTAGGTAGTCTAGAGTGTTCATAAAAGTAGTATTGATACACAGTCTCGCTTTCTGTTGTTGGTAGTATAGGTTTTTATGACTAACCGTTGTTTTCTTTTATTGTTGATTACCTTACTATCTTGTTATTTTTATTCTGCTTTTATATGGCTTTTTGGTACTGTCCTTTCGTGTCTATATTTTTATTAATGTGATGCTTATGCTTTCCTGAGCCGATGGTCTATTGGAAACAACATTTGTATCCTCACAAGATATGGGTAAGGTCTGCGTACACACTACCCTCCCCAGACCTCACAGCGTGGGATAATACTGAGTATGTTTTGTTGTTGTTGTTTCACGCTGATAGGGGTTTAAGAGATGGCTTATACGTATTTCATGAGCGACTAAACAAGGAAATGAACAATGCATAAAATGCATGGGTGACTTCCAACAGTGAAGAAAACTATTGGGGGAGAATTGTAAACACACGTTTTTCTATAAGTAGAAGACGAAACAAAACCCGTATCGAAGGTTGCCCGACGCCGAAGCTACCATCTTTTTACATCTCTGCAGTCGACACACACACACACACACAGAGTGAGGTTAGCCATTTTTATACCAACTCTTCTTTACTTTCGAAAATAGTTGTCAAGATTGCATTTTCCAGCCTTTTTGGAAGTGAAATATAATTGCAAAATTGATTCCCATCTAACCCCATTTTGTTTTATCTTGTTAGAGTCTTTTTTTAGTTTTTGTTTATTTTATTTTTAAATTTTTTGCTATCTCGGTGAACTTTATTGCTCCTACTTCTCCTGATAATGCGTTGAAACAGCGATTTGGGATGAAAAAGAATGGCTTACCAAATGCTTTGGATACTTAGAATTGGCCCTCAGTCACATTGCTTAATTGAAATATGCTATTAGAGTTACATTGAGGCATAAACTAGTTTATGATTGATAACCATTTTGCTATTATGTCATCGTTATTCTTATTGTTTTACGGACTGTGATTTTGATGAGAATATTAGTTTATGATGATTTTAGTATGATATTATTGAGGGTTGACTACCTAGAGTTATATGATTATACCTACTCAGTGTCAGTCGCGGAGCCAATAATTCTGAGTAGGGGATTCAGAAAAGTCAAAAATGTCATACGCAGTATAACTTTCTGACGAAGGGAGAAATGTGCCTATAGGAAAACGAAAATGGGGTAGTTCAAAGATGAAATCGTTCTTATATGTTCATCATACATGATGCAATTTGTAGGAACGAACAGGAGCTTGAATATCCTTTCTTCCGGTTGCTTTTAATGGCGACAGTAGCTTCTGGTGCTTTGGTTACTTTGGAAGAGCTGGTTCCATCTTCGCCATACTTTAAACACGGGGTCTCTCTTCGCGTTACTGGAAAGTGGGTAATCAGTCTTCGATATCAATGATGATACTTATCTCATTTCTAGCACTTATTTATCTACCTTGCCTTTCCTGAAATTTCTGATTTTTACCTGCTATAGTCTTTAATTGATCTGCCAATCTATCTTTTTGCTGAAATTATATCTAATTCTCCCCTAAACATTATGAGTGAGTGACAATTTTGTCAAACACGAGTGAAGCTCTTTTGAGTAGCTTCTGCTCAATTTAGCCCCATTGGTTTAGTCAGTCTGGAGAGAATCTTACCTTCTATTTTCCTGTTAATTGAATATTTGCTGCTTTATCTAGCTTAAATGGAGTGACATAGTCCGTGAGGATTCATATAGTTGACCCCAACTTGCTTGGTATTGAGGTGTAGTTGTTGTATCCTTTCTACAGTAGTCCAGTGAAAAGTTCCAGTAGGTCCTTGTGGGATCAAAAGGGTCGCCTTTAGTTCGTCCATCTAGGGTGCTGCTTGTCAATAACAAGCTCAGCGAACTAATATGTAATTTAACCCCGTCCCAGCTTCACTTATCCCTTAAAATTGTTCTTACCTATACCAAGGAGGTGAAGCATCATAGTGCGGTTTTTGTGAGTTATTCAGGAACTTACTTTTCTAACATAAGGAAGTTAATTGATACTCAAGGCTTGCTATTCTTTATTTTCCTTCTAGGCTACAAGACTATAATGTGGGGACTGCTGTTGCTGTGATTGTTGATAGGAATGCGTCATTAGAAATTGACACACGGCACTTGAATCTCAATCTTCGCGTTGGTTCCATCTTCCAATTTATTGGAGAACTGCATCTTGAACCCGGTCATGAGGTATGAAAACCTGAATATTCATTTCGTGGCACAAGCGGCTTTAAGTTTCTTACAGTCTCTTTTATCTTAATATTACTCCCATTCTAATATCTAGTTATTACCCACTTCCTATCCCAGGAAAAAGAACACAAAATGTGAGGTAAATGGTGACTCATCTTTGTGAAGCTCTGAGAAAACACTGGTTCTGTTAAGCCGAAATTATAGAATGAGACATGACAATTAGATCTCTATGTCACTGCTTGTTCTAGTAGTGTCTATTTGCATAAGCTGATTATTTTGTTATCTTTGCCTTCAAACCGTTAGAACAACAACAACAACAACAACCTAGTATAATCCCACTAGTGGGGTCTGGGGAGGGTAGTGTGTACGCAGACCTTACTCCTACCATGAGGTAGAGAGGTTGTTTCCAATAGACCCTCGGCATCCTTCCCTCCAAGAACTCCCCACCTTGCTCTTGGGGTGACTCGAACTCACAACCTCTTGGTTGGAGGTGAAGGTTGCTTACCATCAGAGCAACCCCTCTTGTCTCTGAAGGTTGCCTTCAAACCGTTAGAAGAGCATCAGATATCGGAATTTCAGCACATTGATTTCTGATTTCAGGCCATTCTAAAGGCACGAGTTGGACGAAATGTAGATGGAATGGATCTCAATCTCTATCGTCAGTCTCTGCAGCTTTTGAGAGACTTTCAAGCTGGGCAGTTGAATAGCTGAAGGATTTATTATTATTGATAATAATCTTCCAAAAGTAAGGCTTCAGAATGTGGAGAATGACTCTTACACCTTTATTTTCCTTCATTTCATTTCATGTTTGTTTTTATTTCACTGATTTTTTGTAATTAAACAATATTTAGAGGTTGATCATATTGTTAGCAAACTGCATAATGATTATTAATTGATCAATTCAAATTATATATTTTTATTTTGTGTTTTCATATAATTAATATTCTATAGTGGTAAAGTTAATTAATATGTTTTTAACTTAAGTAATAAAATTTTGATATGAGAAACTGGAGTAATTGAACACATTGCAAGCTGACAAATACTTGAGCTTTAAAACTCAATAATGATAGTTTTTACATATTTGTTACTTTAATATATAAAATTTATTATGATAAATTTATTTTAATATCAATCGCGCATCGCGCGAGTACTAATTTAATAATAATGTCTATGTGCTATTGGTTGAAAGAACGATATAAAATAAGGAGTTGAAATATTGTGAAGGAAATGATCTTTGCCCAAATGTGAGGAAATTAACTGAAAATATATTCTAAACAACTGAAAATTTTCAAAAAAAAAATAAAAAATTATTGGAAAAATATTTTCCTGATACTAAACACATTTTTTAATATAGTTAAGCCACATATTCTTAGGTTTTCCTACTTTCTTCTCATCTATCTCATTTATTTCATAACAATTTGACCCCATACATCGGATGCAAATAAGTTTTTAGCAAAAAATGGTCGAATCCAAGACCATGCATATTGTAGGTGCTAAAGCTTTTCTTCTTTTACTTGTCTTTTTCTTGATTTAATTTTCTTAAATTTTAGGGTCCTGATACTTAAAAACTATCAATCCGTATATTGATGTTTTAAGTAGTGTGAAGAGCAAGTAGAAAATTGATTTTATAATACTTTAATTTTGCTTTGGTTCTCTACAAAGCCTCTATTTATTCAATTCTAAATCTATCATGTGGCATAAAATCTCTACAAACTATTACAAGTCACGTAGATATAAAGAAATGCGAAGAATTAACTTAAATAACCGTCCAACCAACAACTTAAACTAGAAAAGCTGGTGGATATATAATATGTATTTAATCATGTATAATTAATATATAATCTATATATACTGGCCAACATTGAATCCGGATGGCTATTTATGTAAACATACCTATAAATATGGGCTAAGCCCAATTACGAACAGCTTAGCCCATTTCGTTTGGTTCCCTAATTTAGGTATTGTTTTTTTGATTCCAATCTCCTCCGAATCCAACAATGGCGATGACCAAATTTGAAAAACTACCTGAAGAAATCATAGTTGAGATACTCTCCCGTCTGCCGGCGAAGTTAATCGGCCAATCCAGGTGCGTATCAAAGCAGTGGTGCTCTATTCTCTCAGCTCCAAAACTCATTAAAGCTCACCTCACTTTTCATTCCCACAAATATGAAGAAGAAAAACTCATTACCGTCTGTCGTTCTCAGTCTCTTCACGCTTTAACCTTTAACCAAAATGGAAATGGTGTCGTTTCAAGAAAGCTTGACTTTCAGCAGCAGCTTTCAGACAACTGGGTTACTGTTGGTGGCTCCTGTAATGGCTTGGTCTTGGCTGTAAATGACAAACAAATTGCATTTTTAATTAACCCCACGACCTTAGAGTTCCATAGAATTCCAGATTCTGCTAATGCTTCAATTGGGCATCGTGGCTTTAGAATGTATGGTCTAGGGTATGATGTTCGTAGTGATGATTATAAGGTAGTTGCACTTTCTTATTATGCTACTGGTATTGATAATACACCTGATATTTTTAATACTTCTGTGGCTGTGTACTCTGTGAGAAAGGGTCTTTGGAGGAGACTACTACAGAGCAAAGAGAGTCTTTGGGGGAGACTCTATTCTAATGATTGTGCAGTTCCTGACCGTGCTTCTGGGGTTTCGGTTAAAAGGGCCGGTCCCCTGACGTGGCAAATGGGGTTTTCGTAAGAGGGATTTGGGAAAATGGGGTTTTGGTAAATGGGGCTTTGCATTGGTTGGCTAGTGAAGGTTCTGACTATTCACCTGTAATTGTTGCTTTTGATATACTTGAAGAGAAATTTTTTGAGGTGCCAGGACCTACTACTATAGACAAGGGTACACATGTGGTCAGTAAGCTTGTGGCTCTCAGAGGGTGTCTTTGTATTTTGTCTGAAACAGAAGAAACAGATACTATTTGGACAATAAAGAATACTATTTGGACGATGAAAGGCTATGGGATTGAGGAGTCTTGGACCAGGTATGAAGTTAAAGGACCGGATCTCGCTGAGTTGATACCATTGTGTTTAATGAGTGAGGATGATGTTGTACTAGATGTATGTGCAAGTTTGATTGTCTACAATAGGAGAGAGGATCAGTGGAGGGATATAACGGATGATAGAACTCCTACTATCTCGTATAGAGCTGGAACTAGAACCTTCAGGGAGAGTCTTGTTCCTCCCACCTTCTGAGATGATGCTATATACAGGTACTACATGAACTTTTTTTGCGATTTGTTATTGATTTTTAATTATTTGAATGGTATTGACCCCATAGAGTTTTGTAAATAGGAATACTTTTGTGTCATAGAGTTTAGTGATGGTAATTTTTCCTGAAGAAAAGATAACAGTGATTAAGGGGTGATGAATGTTTGGTTTATTGCATTGAAAATGGGATACATGGTGTATGATGAAAAGCATGCATTTGGTGTTAAGTTGGATAAAGTTTTCTTTATAATTTACCCTAATCTTTAAAGTAAATAATAAAAAAAGAAAGAGGTAATCAAGGATATTTTACTCTTTCAGGTGTTTTATCCAAAGATTTCTAATCCTCGTATTCGAAACCCATGTTGAATATAGTCTGAAATAATACCAGAATTGAGTACAACATAATCCTGGTATTGCTTATACTGGAACAAAAATCCAACCAAACGCTGGATAAAATAATCTCGAATTTTAGACCATGATTGTTTTCTAATTCCTGTAACCAAAAGACCCCTAACTGTATTACATGATAAGGAAAAACTTGGATTAGCGAATTGCCCAGCATTACAGAATGACGGTGCTTTGAGGAAAAAAGAACAGTTCAAGTTGTGAGTATATGCAGTCTTGAAAGGAATAGCTTTAGATGTTTACTCTCTTCTTTGAATCATGAGTTAAAAAAAAATTCGTGAGTTAATCTCACAGTCAACTCAAGTAAAGCAGACCACTTCTGTGCATGATGTTTTTAAGCAATCCGAGGGATTTGATGGTTGATATAACACCGAGGGATTTGATGGTTGATATAACTCCTATATGTATGAGGCTCAAACCTTCATGAATAGTCTTGTCTCTCCTTCCTTTGGCAAGGGAGGTGAGGGTTAATATATTGCATAATGCTTGAGATAATGCTGTATACAAATATTCCAAGAATATTCCCGGGTTTTCTTGTTCATTTTTATATATTTTTCAAAGTGATTTTTTAATTTGGTCCCCATATTTGATTCAATAAGATGAATGCCACTGATCCGTACAGTCTTGTGAATGGTAATTCTTCCTTCCTGAGGAAATCCTTTAAAAAATATTCTTCCTTCCTGGAGAAATATACAGTGATTACTTCATCAGAAAATATACCGTGGTAAACTGTATTACGTAAAAAGGAGTTACTCGTACATATCATACTTGGATTTATGTCAATTCAACATTATAAGATGGTGGTGCTTTAAGGAAGAAGAATAGTTAACTTTGGGCATATGCAGTCTTCAAAACAAAGTTTTATATGTGTCCATCTTCTCTGAATCATGAGCTAATTTCAGTGTGAACTCATCTAGTATTATTGTTGGTTCTTCTTCTATGCTTTACATTTTAAAGCAATGTGAAGGTAAAGCTGCTCTAATTCTGGAAAAGAGTTTATGTCATCTATCTCCTTGATTATGACTACAGAGACTCCTAAAATCGAGATTTATCAGTACTTATCGCTTACGAAGGTAACTATAGACGAAGCGGATGCTTACTGAACTCTTGATACAGTAGGAATGGATCATCCGCAGTAGTATCAATGATGCACCCGCCTCTCCACACACACAGAAAACAAAATTTGGTTTAGTTAATTATAGAATTAATTGTAAATGGCACAAGACATCAGTTTCTGGCTTTGCATCAATTTCTTATAGTGCCTCATAATACCAAACTGACATTGTTCTGATGCTTGCACAGGAATTCATCTGCTTCCGTGGACATGTTGTGGTGCTTCTATTGAACGGTATCTTGTGTTTGTGCAGAGGCCTGAATCTCTGTCTCTCTCTATATATTTTTCTTGAGCAGATCCTGATATTTGAGATTTATTTTGTTGACTGTATATCTCAGTTGAGTTTCTGAACATTAGATGAGTAGATGATCTGAGTAACTATTTGCATACTGATTTGACGAGGGAGGGGTTTACATTAAGGTTTAACTATCATTTTAAAACAGTAAGATTGTCCTTTTTGTTACAGTATCAAATTTTCCAGCTTTGCTATGTTTTAGCTTATCAGATTATAGCTCTGCTTATCATAACCAACACCTCTAATTGTCGATAAATTCAAGATTCAAGCCTTTCCTGTAGGTGATTAATGGAGAATGAGGTCAATAAGTAAATACAGGAAAATGTTTATGCTGTCTTCCTACTCTATTGTATAATTTGTCCATCTATGACTACAACGACTCTAAAGATCAATTTATCAGTAGGTAGTACTTATATCTGAAACCTACAACAACATACCCAGTATAATCCCACAACTGGGGTTTGGGGAGGGTAGTGTGTACGCAGACCTTACCCCTACCCGGAGAGGTAGAGAGACTGTTTCCGATAGACCTTCGGCTTAAGATAAGGTGGAAAAGAAGAAAAGGAAAAAAAGATCTGAAACCTATACCTGCAATTCTGAATATGAACCTTTGGTTTTTGTCAATTACTTAAAAAGATCGCCCTGAGACATATTTTCTCTTGCTTATGCTTTGTATTGTTTGAGAAAAACAACATATTAATGCAATGACTGTTAGCAAAATGCTATTATTGAGTTTTTCCAATAATATTGTGCGTATTGTCTTCAGATTCAACCATTCTGACTATTTTAGCCTATCATGCTATTACCATGTTATTTTTTTAATAAATATTGTGCCTTTTTTCTTTATATGATGCTATTTCTTTCTGTTTAAGGCTTTTAGCATTAAGCAGAGAATTACGATCTATATCAACTCATTATCCTTAAATTAATACAGTATTCATAAGCCAAGGGTCCCTTAATCTGCTTGTTATTTCTACTTTCTTTTGTGTCAAAGGTTATCTAAGAATTTACATCTTCTATCTAAATTAAGAGAACACGTCATATGCTTGGTTTCCAAATTCAATATTGTTGTTAATTTCTTAGCTGCAAAATTAGCTTCATCAGCAGTTAGGCAATAGCTGGTTTATTTATGCTTCAAGTTGCTGCAAAGTATTGGTTGGCTACCGTGACATAGCTAGGAATTTCGCTAAAAGGATTCAAGATTTAAACTGTTAATTTTACTTGCATCAAAGTTTAGTACCATATATTATGATTTTTCTTTGGGAAAAAGGTCAAATATACCCCTGTACTTTCAAAAAATATTTAAATATATCCTTCGTTATACTATGAGTTCAAATATACTCCTGCCATTATACTTTGGGTTCAAATATACCCCTCATTTAAACGGAGTGATACGTGTCATCGTTCTATTGGCCAATTCTAAATATCTCCTAATTAATTAAAAAGATTCATACTCGTAACCATACCCATTACCCATACCCGAAAAGTAATTTTCTAAAGCAATTTTTTTTTTTTTTGTAAAAACTGAAAAAAAATTAATTTTTATTTTACTAAAAACTGAAAGAAACAAAAATATTTTTTTTTTTCAGTTTTTACATAAAATATTGCTTTAAAAAAAACTGAAAAATATTTTCTAAAGAAATATTTTTGCAAAAAACTGAAAAAAAATTAAATTTGTTTTTACTAAATATTCAGAATTTTCTAGGAAGATCCAGCAAGAAGCAGCTCAAGTATTTAGCCTACAAGCTGCTATGCTACAACTAACCAGGCCGCAGAAGAAATTGATTCGAGGAACTTCACACAAGGGATAAGCTCGTTTTCAAAACTGAAAAAAACTTAAATTTTATTTTTTTAAAAAAAAAAACTGAAAAAAAAATATTTTCCTTTATTTCATTTTTTAGTAAAAATAATTTCAGTTTTTTTAGTTTTTACAAAAAAATTACTTTAGAAAATATTTTTCAGTTTTTTTAAAATAATTATTTTTGTAAAAATTGAAAAAAAAAATATTTTCATTTTTTTCAGTTTTTAGTAAAAATAATTTTAGTTTTTTTTTCAATTTTTACAAAAAAAATTGCTTTAGAAAATAATTTTCAGTTTTTTCAGTTTTTTTAAAGCAATTTTTTTGTAAAAACTGAAAAAAAAAATATTTTCGTTTTTTTCAGTTTTTAGTAAAAACAATTTCAGTTTTTTCAAATTTTACAAAAAAAATTACTTTAGAAAATTACTTTTCGGGTATGGGTAATTGTATGGTTATGGGTATGAGTCTTTTTAATTAATTAGGAGATATTTAGAATTGACCAATAAGACGATGACACGTGTCACTCCATTTAAATGAGGTATATTTTAACCCAAAGTATAGCGACATGAGTATATTTGGACTCATAGTATAATGTATATTTAAATATTTTTCAAAAATACAGGGGTATATTTGGCCCAATTCCCTTTTTCTTTTCCGAGACGAACCATGCATCAATTTCTTCTAAATCAAACCAGTACTGTTCTTCCCAATCTTAATCCAAACACTACAATGGCTTGTTAAAGCAAAATTTATTCTAAAATTAAAGCAAAATCGAACCGCTTTCAAATTCGAAACGTCCTCCAAATGTTAGGCCTAATGTAAGTGAATTTATTTTGAAAATAGTTTCTTTCTCATTATCATAGTATATACAAGGGAAGCTGGTAAATGTCTTGGCAAAGCCAAATCCATTTGAAGAGTTGAATAGATTCAGTAGATTCTTGAAACAGTCCAGGATACAGAAAAAGTATGTATAAGAAGGCAGTTTATTTACTTTTAGCAACACATTGACCTTGAATTAGTACTTTGATTTTTATATAGGAAAATGGGGGTAAAAACTTGCGTGCATTCTGCCGTTTATACTAAACTAATAAATATATGACATATGTTTTCATATACACTTTTATCATTAAATCATACAAGGGCAGCTTGGTGCACAATGTATCCCGTATTCACTAAGAATTCTGGGAAGGGTCGCACCCCCAAGGGTGTAATGTAGACAACCTACCTTAATGCAACAATCCATTGTCTGCTTTTACGGCTCGAACCCTTAGCCTATAGGTCGAATGAAAACAACTTTACCGTTTCTCCAAGGTTCCCTTTTATAATTAATTAATATACATTCTCACCTTAATTATGACTTAACAATAATAAATTACTAGTATTATTTGATATTACACCGAGTACGCCTAAACTTTTACTGGAAAATGCTCAAACGCTCTAAGAACATGACAACTCTTAACATTATATCATTGTTTTAAGAACATTCTTATGGTATGGTACATGAAATAAATGCACCTTGTGACATCATATTTGAGAGGGACATAATTCCAAATAAATGCCTTGTATTGTAGGGTATCTTCTAAATAATAAAGGTGCAATTACATGACATTACTGCCCTATTCTGATTAGATTGTGATATACAACATGCTCAACTGGCTCTTGGCTTCCCCAATTGATACATCTTTTCATGTTTTGCTGTCCATTTCTATCTTTATAATGTAGCAATTACTACTACTTTTGGTCCCTCAACCTCAAGACTGTTGTATCCTCACTCAATTCCACTTGTTAAACATGGCATATGCATTTTTCCAAGTTGCTGATTGATCTCTCTGGAAGGAGCCTTCAAACAACGGTAAAGTTGTCTTTGTGTGACCTATAAGTCACAGGTTCGAGCCGTGCGTGGAAGCACCGTGTTAATACTTGCATCAGGTTAGACTGTTTACATTACATCCCTTGGGGTGCGCCCCTTCCCCGAACCCTCCGTGAACACGAAATACCTTGTACACCGTACTGCCCGGACTGATTAATTTTATGGATTCATAACTCAGGTTCCAACAACTAAACTCACCATCTTGTTTAAGTTATGTGTTTATAATTCAATTTTTTCAACAATTCCAGTAGGTTTTACATAAATAAATTCAGATATAGATTAAAAGTTATAGGTTCAAATGAGTCCACGTTGGCTCTGCTCTCCTTACTCTCCCTCCCAACAAAAGTATATTTGCAACGAGTAGTCAATTTTGGAGGTTGACTCGATTTTTTTATTCATTTACTCCTTTTAATTATGAGATTTTTATGTTGAACTAAATTTCAGATAAGCAACTTGATAAAAGACGAGCTTGAGAATTTAGGTAGGGTTAGAAAATAAAGGCACACTACGGAAAAAAAAATTTCCAAAAAAAAAAAAGGAAGTCCAATAAAAATTCACTTATTTTTAAACCAAACGCCACCTGTTTTTTAATTTGTCATTCTAGTATAGTACGACAAAGAAACAAAGACATAAATGAGATAATCATCAACAATGAACATAGTTTAACGTTAATGAACCGCCGAACCAATTATATGGAGAATGTCAAATAGTACCTACGTTTATTTAATAAGAACATTTTCATTTCTTTTAAGTAGAACGATAATGTTTATTATTCTAAGGAATAAATTATTCTGATCAACTACTATGCAATAACGTACTAAATTTTCATCTATTTAGAACCATAAAGATACTATATCTAATTACCAAGCCTATTAATTAATCAATTTCATTGTACGCCATTGTCAAATTTTATATTCATTAATTTAATATTATTATTTTTGGTTAGTTGTTAAACAAGTAATAACAATGCATGGCCAGTATTAATTTGATATCTTAAACTATATGCTCCTGCAAAATTTACTGACCCCAACGATATAAATAAACAAGAAAAAGGAAAAATTCAAAGGTCAAAGTGATAAAATGACGTAAATACCCCTTCCACGATCTTAGTTTAGTGATTTTGCAAAGGGTGTTTTAGTAATTTAGTGCTTCGATTAAAAAAAAATTGGCATGCATCGAAGGCGCCATATATATATATATATGAGACTGCAACTCTTGATAAATGAAGAGTCAAGAATGGAGCAGAAGTTGCTTAAAGCTTCTCCGTCTTCTTCTTCATCGCCGATCAGTTTTTGTCGCCGGAGTTTCGCCGGAGCTCTGCCGGAGACCTGTGTGCTTCCTAAGGCTTGCCAGGATTTCGTAATCTGAATACATATACCGACCAAGAAGAGAAAATAATTGCTTGGCCAAAGAAAGGTACTCCCTCTGTTCCACTTTACAGGATACAATTACTATTTGGAGAATCAAAAAAGTTATTCTTTGATATATTGTGTTTATGCAAACGTGTAAATTTTATTTTAACAACTTTGCATAGGTCCAAATTCAAATTAAAAATTAGTTAGTTTGACCTTCGTATTCCGAACTGACTATGTCACAACGAAAAGACTAACATTTTTGGATTTTGTTTAGAAAATTTGGTTATTGATGTTTGTTATTCATTATGACAGTATGACACGTTTAGCTATAAAGAGTATACGTGAACTTGGCTTTTTAGTCTTGATCGAACTAATTGGGTTGGCTTTATATATGAATTCTATATGTTCGTCCTGTTATATTTGGGTTTATTTCAGTGGAATACTAGATATTGTATTTTAAGGAAAATTATGGCCTCTAAAGCTAAAGTTTTAAAGGTGTTTTAAAGCTAATCACATTTATTACTTTGATAAGTGCTGCCAAAAGAAACAAGATAGTACGTAGTAACTTACTCCTTTGTTGTGTTTGCTCCTAAGTCTTGATCGAGTAATTCGTTTTTTTCTTTTTAAACTGTCGAGACAGAGAGGAAATGAACTAATGGAAGTTTGGGTTGGAGATTATTTATTACTCTAGTGTAGTACTCCATATGTTTTTGTTGTTGAGCAGTTTGAAATATTTGATAGAATTTTAAGTTCTCCTTATAATTTAGAAGTATTCTCTTCAATCTTGAACTAGTATCTCTCTCTCTTTTTAGCCAAAATATAGCAAGTATGCCTTAGAAGGACAATTAATAGATACATCTTGTTCTTGCATAAAGAGATTGTTTTGTGTGTGTGTGTGTGTTGGGGGGGGGGGGGGTTTCTGGGACGAAGTAATGGAAGCGGTTTAATCCAGGATTTGAGCATGTGGGTTTCAAGCTAAATATGCTTATACATTTAATGAATTTCTTAATATAAATACAGAAGTACTGGATTACGTGAACTCATACCTAATACTATAGATCCGCCCCTTGGTCTAGAGGGTGGAAAAAGTTTGCACAATTTGGTTGACACTTTTTTCATAGGGGATAAATCACTTGTGTCTTATAGAATGAAGGATAAATAAGTTGAACACAAGAAATACAATGGATTAAAATTTGTTTTAAGTTCTAATTCGACGACCAAAACTTCATTTTCTATAACATGTTAAGGTGTTCTCTTACTTATTTGTTTGGTTATTTTCTTCATTGGAGTCACAGGAAATCCAATGTCTTCATAACTGTATATTTGATTTTATCTGCAGGACTAGTCAAGAACAAAGAAATGGTGCAGTTCTCTTCTATTTTTAATGGTTTCAAGAAAAGTCTAGCAATCAAAAATGGAAGGAAGAGTGGACATGATTTCGGAAGGGAAGTTGCGAATACACTGGCTAAGGAAGCCAAAAAGAATGAGCTGATGTTAACTTCATCTGGCTGTGTAGCATGTGGCTCTAAGAATTCGGTTTCTTTTTTCTCCAAAGGAGGGAAGAAGGGTATCAATCAAGATAGATTTATAGTATGGGAGGTATGATCTTTAGCAATATTCGTTGTAACTTCTCAACATATGGATATAAAAACAAGAATATTATGAGGTTTATATGTTATGTATTTTAGGATTTTGGATGCCAAGATGACATGATCTTCTGTGGAGTGTTTGATGGGCATGGTCCTTGGGGTCATCTTGTTGCTAAAAGAGTCAGAAAATTGATGCCACCAGCTTTACTTCATAATTGGCAGAAAAGAGTTGTCAACTACATAGATGGTGATGGAATTGGAATAGATAGAAGCTGTTTCCAGTTTGACATTTGGAAGCAATCTTACTTTGAGACTTGTTCCACCATCGATCAAGAACTCGAGCACTATGCTGACTCTTTCTACAGTGGTACAACAGCTCTAACACTCGTTAGACAGGCAAGTAGTTTGCTTCCAAGATAGGTCAAATATATGGTGCCTGTAACAGTGGCTATAATTTACTAAAAATGTTTACTTTATGTATTGATTTGATAATCCCGGAGCCTCGGAGCAATGGTAAAGTTGTCCCCGTGTGACCTATAAGTCATGAGTTCGAGCCGTGGAAGCAACCACTAATGCTTGCATTAGGGTAGACTGTCTACATCACACCCTTTGGGGTGCGGCCCTTCCCCGGACCCTGCGTGAACGCGGGATGCGTTGTGCACCGAGTTGCCCTATTGACTTGATAATCCCAATCCATGTTTACATTCTCACAATATAAGTTTGAAACTTGTAATGCTTGAAGATGTTCCCCTTTTCCTTCAGTAAATTGATTCTGGTGAAGAAAATTGGATCTAGTTTTCCTTTTTTTCTTTCTTCAGTTTTATAATAGTATATTTAGCTGCCAACTACTTGTCTCCTGTCTGAAAACTTCTATATGTGACCTACTTCAGGGTGATCTACTGGTAGTAGCAAACGTTGGAGATTCTCGAGCTGTATTGGCAACAACAGATGATGATGGTAGATTGGGACCAGTTCAGCTAACCGTTGACCTCAAACCCAACTTACCTCGTAAGCTCTTTTCCATGTTCACATAATATTGTGTTTTCATTACCATATGTAATTTAAGCATTTTCCAAAAGACTAAAACGTCTTTAATGATTACAGGGGAAAGCGAGCGAATAATGCAGTCAAGAGGCAGGGTTTTATCATGCGACGATGAACCAGGGGTGTACAGAGTCTGGATGCCCAACAGAGGAACAATAGAAGGACCTGGATTAGCAATTTCAAGAGCCTTTGGTGATTACTACTTAAAGGACTTTGGCCTTATTTCTGAACCTGAATTGACATCCAGAAGCATAACCCAAAGAGATCAGTTTGCCATTTTGGCAACAGATGGGGTATGTATTACTCTCCTTATAATGGTGCCAATGAACCTGTTCCTTAGTCCTGGAATTACTGCATAATGACTGGTTTAACTATGAAATAACTAAACTTAACATGTAAGTCACATAATGAATTAACTAGATCTTTACCAAGATGTTCAAATTGCATCTTACATGAGATACTTGTAGACCTTTTATCAAATTAAAGTGATGCTCCGAGGTGCTAATTTCCCCCAACCCCGCTCCTGGATTCATGCAAATTGATTGCCTCGAATCCAGGGCCTTGGGAGCAACACTTAATTTGTATTCCCTCTGTCTCAATTTATCTGATGCTCTTTCCTCTTTAGTCGATTCCATTAAATGACACATTTCTAAGGTTTGGAATTCTTTAACTTGAAAGTTCCTTTTTAACCTGCTTTTTTAGCCATAAAAATGTCAGGCATGTGTTTTTCTTCAACGCCGATATATAAAATGAATGGAGTGAGTATTTATAAGTAATGAAATTGACAATAACTCATTGTTCATATTGATTAGGTTTGGGATGTCCTCTCAAACCAAGAAGCAGTGGAAATAGTTTCTTCAACACCAGAAAGGGAAGAAGCAGCTAAGAGGTTGGTGGAGAGTGCAATTTGTGCATGGAAACGCAAAAGAAGGGGCATTCCCATGGATGATATCTCAGCAATTTGCCTCTACTTTCACAGCATTCCTCCTTCCAAACAAGAAGATTGTTTAAAAGAAAAGTTCGAGAAGAAGCTTAAATAAACTACCAGCTGACTTGCAGTCAGGGGCGGAGCCAGATCATTAGCTATGGGTTCGATGTTGCTGGAAATCCATTTAATGTAGGTTCAGTTTGACAAATTTAGAATCCGTAAACTTTAAATTTTGGCTCGGCTTCTGCTTGAAGTTGCTGCATTTTTCTATTTTCTTTTCCTGTACTGGTTTGTACATAAGTTCATACATACATAAGCTCATGTTTGCTATATTCCATTCAGGCAGTGAAATAAAAAATCTTGAAAATTAACTTCAAAAGTTATGTTCTAGTACTTTTGTCAATCAAAATTTAAAGTTAAAGAATATGTTTATTTCTGTTTTCCAGCAGAGTAGAACAATATCTTCTCAATATTATGTATTCAAACTTTAAAATGAAAAAAGAGAAATCGTGACTAAGAACTTCAGTTCTTTATATATTTCAATCCACCGTCAACGTCCACTTTCTTCTTGCTTTTTCAACTGTGAAGCAGTTTGAAAAGAACCTTTCTGTCCCACCTACGTTTTTGTTTTTTTGGGCATGGACCTTTAAAATTCCACAACAATAATGTTATAAAATAAAAGCAATTTAGTAAAACATGAACAAGAAATGGAGATAGAGAGAAGGAAGATATTTTTTTTTTTCAATTGTGTGTATTTTCCTATCTATTATAAGACCTTTATATAGGCATGAAAAGTGAAGAAAAATATGTCATTAAGCATTTGAGATGAAGATCATGGAGGAAGAGTAGACATACACCATAATTTAATTTTTCTTATAACACTCCCCTTGGATGTCCATAGATAATGTGCCTCGTTAAAACCTTATTAGGAAAAACCCTCTAAAAAAAATCCTAGTGAAGGAAAAAGAGTACACATGTTTATAAATACGCCTTTTGGTTGCCTCGTTAAAAACCTTGCAAGGAAAACCCAGTGGGACAAAACCTTGTAAGGAAAAAAGAGTACAACGCGTATTAACTCCCCCTGATGAGAGCATCAATTCACATCCTTGAGCCTTCGCATCCCAATCTTGTACACTAGTTTCTTGAAGGTTGACGTCGGTAGAGATTTGGTGAACAAATCAGCCATATTATCACTTGAACGAATCTGTTGCACATTGATATCACCATTCTTTTGAAGATCATGTGTGAAAAATAACTTTGGTGAAATGTGCTTTGTCCTATCTCTTTTTATGAATCCTCCCTTCAATTGGGCTATGCATGTTGCATTGTCTTCATACAAAATTGTGGGTAGTTTGTCACACTTCAAACCACATTTATCTCTAATAAGATGTATTATAGACCTCAACCATACACATTCTCGTCTTACTTCATGAATAGCAATTATCTCAGCATGATTAGATGAAGTAGCCACGATTAATAGCTTAGTCGATCTCCAATATATGACAGTGCCTCCACATGTAAACACATAGCCTGTTTGAGATCGAGCCTTGTGTGGGTCAGATAAATACCCAGCATCGGCATAACCAACAAGATCGGGATTGCAATCATTGCCATAAAATAAGCCCATACCGATAGTCCCTTTTAGATACCGCAATATGTATTTGATTCCATTTCAATGTCTCCTTGTAGGAGCAGAGATCTATCTTGCTAAGACATTAACTGAAAAAGTTATGTCAGGCCTTGTAGTATTAGCAAGATACATTAGTGCACCAATTGCACTAAGATAAGGTACTTCAAGACCAAGAAGCTCTTCATTATTTTCATGAGGTCGAAATTGATCTTTATTTATATCGCGTGATCTCACAACCATCAGGGTACTCAATGGATGTGCTTTATCTATATAGAATCGCTTTAAAATCTTTTCAGTGTATGCTGATAGATGGACAAAAATTCCATCTTTCATATACTCAATTTGTAGACCAAGACAAAATTTTGTCTTTCCAAGATCTTTTATTTCAAATTCTTTCTTTAAACAGTCTACTGCTTTAGGAAGCTCCCCAGGAGTTCCAATGATATTTAAATCAACATACACGGCGATTCTAACAAATTCAGATTCACATCTTTTTATAAAGACACAGGGACAAATTGAATCATTATTGTACCCTTCTTTTAACAGGTACTCACTAAGGCGATTATACCACATGCGCCCTGATTGTTTCAATCCGTATAAGAACTTTTGAAACTTTATTTAATAAATTTCTTAGAAACCTTAATATTTTTCAAAACAATTTAAATCCTTCAATGATTTTCCATATCAAGTTTTTCATGTATTGCCAGATTAAAACTTGAAATGACTACATCCATCACAGGAGGATGAACAACTACTAACGTATGAATATTGATGGCTAGTAGAACATGTCTAATGAGGACAACCCTGCCCCCACTAGACAAAAAATTTAGATGCCAACCTCTAATTTTGTTGATAGTTTTGGTAACCATATCAACAAATATAGAAATCTTCTTTCTTTCATAGTAGATAGGACAACCTAGATACCTCATGGGAAGTTTATCAAATCTCATACCAAGAATCCTTTCCACCTTCCGATATTGCTCTAAGGGGTATTCTAAGTCATAGAGTAACAACTTTTGTTCTTGTTCATCAATTGGCCAGAAACAAATTCATACGTATTGAGAGTATTAAGAATAAGCTGGAGGGAGTACTTTTCTCCACTAGTAAAGAGGATAGTATCATCAGCAAAGGCCAGATGGTTGACTTGAGGGCCTTGTCTCTTCATGTAGAAACCATGAAATCTCCTATTGTTCTGAAGTGCATGAGAAAGCAATTCAGCACTGAGGGCAAAAATGGAGGGAGAAAGAGGGTCACCTTGTCTAAGTCCTCTACTGGATTTAAAGAAGCCATGCCTACTACCATTGACAATCAGAGAGTACCAATTATTAGAAATGAATCTGTAGATAAGATTAATCCATTCCTCAGCAAAACCCATATGTCTTAACATGAAGCATAGATATGGCCAGGAAACTCTATCATATGCTTTAGCCATGTCAAGTTTAATAACAACATTGCCACCTTTCATAGGCTTCTTAATATCATAAATAATTTCCTGAGCCAGTAGAATATTTTCAGTGATGGCTCCACCTTTCACAAAGCCACTTTGGTTATTAGAGATGCTTTTAGGCAAGAGGGAACTAAGTCTAGCATTGATTACCTTGGCAATGATTTTTCTAGTAACATTGCATATACTAATTGGTCTAATATCTAAGAAGTTTTAGGGAGAATCAATTTTTGGAAGCTTCACCAGGCAAGTATGAGAGAAGAATCTAGGTAAGACAACCCCATGGAAGAAAGCTACAACGGCTCTATGAACATCATTTCCAACCACAGACCAAGCAGTTTGATAGAATCTTCCACGAAGGCCATCAGGACCAGGTGCACTGTCAGGATCAATAGAGAAGACACTGTCTTTAACTTCTTGAGTAGAGGGAGTTGTCGAGTAGAGGGAGTGGACAACAAGAAGTTGTTATCATTTTAATGACCTTTTGAATAATTTTCCTCAACCCCGCTTCTGGATTCATGCAAATTGATTGCCTCGAATCCAGGGCCTTGGGAGCAACACTTAATTATGTATTCCCTCTGTCTCAATTTATCTGATACTCTTTGCTCTTTAGTCGATTTCATAAAAATGACACATTTCAAAGTTTTGGAATTCTTTAACTTGAAAGCTCCTTTTTAACCTTAATGACATGCTTTTTTAGCCATAAAAATGTCAGGCATGTTTAAAACCACATGTTCTAAGGGTACTTTTGGTATGTGCCACGAGTCAGTCTTTCTTCAACGCGGTTATATAAAATGAATGGAGTGAGTATTTATAAGTATTGGAATTGACAATAACTCATTGTTCATATTGATTAGGTTTGGGATGTCCTCTCAAACCAAGAAGCAGCGGAGATAGTTTCTTCAATACCACAAAGGGAAGAAGCAGCTAAGAGGTTAGTGGAAAGTGCAATTTGTGCATGGAAATGCAAAAGATGTTGGAAAAATTATTGGATGATTATGGAGAATAAAAGGTTTAGCTTGAGGCGTGTCAAGGATACAGTCTTTAAGGATATTTCGCTCACACCGGGATAAATAAATTAGGCGTATTCCTCAGAATTCAACAAGCTTTTCTAGTATAAATTAGGAGCAAAAACAACAAAAATTAACAAAAACAACCCACCACAATAGTAGAAAGTTTTTACTTTGTTCACTTTTTAAAATGAATACAAACATATACTTATATATATTCCAAATTGGACATCTGATTTTCAAGAATGTAACGTAGCATATTAAAGTAATGTTATCAAAGTTAATAAACATTTCCAATAAGAGACGTTACATAACTTTAAAGCAATAAAGCCAAAAACGTTTCAAATAGCAAATTCATTATCATATAAAAATCAAACTGATTTTAATAGCCATAATGATAATCATTCAAGGTTAGTAAAAATATTATATTCAAATTTATTCAAATTTTCAGTTATAGATATTAAAATATATTCAATTGGTTGGTCTAATAAAGATTCATTAAGATAATATTAAAAAAATGGACCAATACATCAATTTGTATATTTCTTTTTGAGATATTAAAATTATTTTTTCTAACAAAAGAAGGGGCATTCCCAAGGATGATATCTCAGCAATTTGCCTCTTCTTTCACATCATTCCTCCTTCTAAACAAGAAGATTGTTTAAAGTTTGAGAAGAAGCTTACATAAACTACTAGCTAACTTGCAGTCAAGGGCGGAGCCAGATCATTAGCTACGGGTTCGGACGAACCCAGTAGCTGGTACTTAAACTCTGTATTTGTGTTAGGAAATCCATTAAATGTAGGTTCAGGTTGACAAATTCAGAATCCATAAACTATAAATTCTGGCTTTGCCTGTTCTTGCAGTTGCTGCTTTTTTCTATTTTTTTCTTGTAATGGTTTGTACATAAGTTCAAACATACATAGGCTCATGTTTGCTATATTTCAATCAGGCAATGAAATAGAGAATGTTGAAAATTAGCTTCAAAAGTTATGTTCCAGTACTTTTGTCAATCAAAATTCAAAGTTAAAGAATATGTTTATTTATGTTTTCCAGCAAAGTAGAACAATATCTTCTCAATAATATGTATGCAAACTTTAAAATGGAAAAGAAAAATGGTGACTAAGATCTTCCCTTCTTTATATATTTCAATCCACCGTCAATGTCCACTTTCTTCTTGCTTATTAACATTTTAGGCAGTTTGAAAAGAACCTTTCTGTCCCTTGTACGATATTTTTCTTTTTTGTTTCTGGTATGGACCTTTAAACTCCCACCACAATAATATCATCACTCATTACTATTATACTAATTGTTGTTGTTCTTAAAGAGGCTGTGAGGACAGGCGGATCCAGGATTTAAATTTTATGGGTTCAATTTTTAACATTTTTAACATTGAACCCATTATATATTTAAAGTTATAGGTTCAAACCTATTATTTTTGTAATTTGAATGAATTTTTACACATAAATTTTTACTCCGCGTCAAAAGTTATGGGTTCAATTGAACCCATAACTCTCACGCTGGATCCGACTCTGGCTGTGAGAAATAATATGTGGCGGAGTTTGGATTTCGAGAGTCAAACTAGTTATTTTTTAACCATAATTTTTTTATATACCTTTGAGATATTTTGAATTGTTAATTATTACTATGACTTATAGTACTTTCATAATTTCTAGATATATAAATTTGTTTGAAAAAACTTAAAGATTCTATGTTTTAATTTACGGTCAAAATTAATAAGTATGATTCTCGAAATTGGAGCGTCGCCACATAAATTGGAACAGAGAGAATAATGGTCTAGTAACCTTAATTTGATTATTAATAAAATAACGTAGATAACCTGCTAGGCTGCTACAATTATAGAATATTTTTTGCTATAGCACGTTAAAATACACTAATGATGTAAACTTTTATTAACACTATCAGTAAATGTAATCAAATTAAGATAATTATAAACAATTGCTTATAATTGTGTGTTATCCATGTAAATGTAATCAAACTAAGATAAGTTATACACTTTCGGAATTTTACTTCTAAATCATTTTGTAAATTATGGTCAATTATTCATTAAGAAAAAAGAAAAAGGAATACACGTAAAGCTGGAAAAAAGTAGAGGAATTAGGGCGGTACAAGGAACAGAGAAGACGAAAATTGTAAAGAGCAAAGCTGATCTGTGATTCTAACAAACTTTATCATTTATAGCTAATCAAAGATGCATCTAAATTGGCAATAAGATTCTTTCCCAGAGGACTCAAGCAAACGATGGAAAAATATCTACCATTGCAAATTCTTGATTTGTACCTAGCAATTAACATTGTAATAAAACTTAATCACACCAATGAATAGAGAAAATGCGTCTCTTATATACAGTTCTATCACTCAATAATGGTTGAGTAATGTATATTATCGCCTTAATTTATCACTTAACCATAATAAATTAGTGATGTTTTGTGTCAATTATAGGCGTGGAATCTCCGTATCTATGCCAATTCTTTTTAACTCCCTGAAACATCATCGATTACTACACCTTCCTCGTGCTTGCTAGGTGAAATCCTTTTTTTAATTGAAATTTGAGTGTAATTTCAAAGAATTTTGAAGAAATTAGCAGTGTGAAAATCAGATTTTATCAACCATTTGTTGGCGAGCATAAGTTTTTGAAGCATCTTTTGAGGTTTGTCTCAATCAGTTTACACAATATGACGATGGATTATGCTTTCAGGAACAAAAATAAGCAACTCAATACAAACAGAAAAGACATTTTTTGGGACTGCTATTATTTTTGGAGGGTTTTCTTTACTTGTAACAAAAGGATTACTCAAGTGTGGATATCCCTCTTTCACCTCTAAAGTTACTTTCATTTGTTGACCATCAAATATTTAACCCGTGCGGTGTCACGTGACACCGCGCTTCGTCGATTTTTTTTAAAAAAAAAAGTATATATATAGATAATATACAAAATAAAAATATTGAGTATAAATATAAAAAAATGGCATTGCTTGTCATTATAGTGTTTTATTCATTTGTTCATTTTCTTTGATTGTTCACACCGCTTACCAAAAATACTGCATACGCCCCAACTCTATGCGATGATATATCTTTCTCACTTTTTAATCCTACTTTCCATGGTCGGCTTTAGATAATCATCCCTGCACTTGGAAAAAAAAATTGGCAATTGTAGATAGCCATCTATTTAGTACTTAAAAGCAAAAAATTCCCTTTGGCTCAAAAATAAGCAAAATTCAAGGTGGGTTTCATTTTTTTTCTTCCTATTAGCTAGATGATATTGACTTGTTAAAGTTCACCAAGAAGCAAAAACTCTCCCTTAAAAAGGAGATTCTTTACCTGTCCCACAACTTCATTGGCTTTTAAATATTCCATGTCCATGTACACAATGATGCCATAAATTGATTCCCTCCATTCTCAAAAATTTAATCTCTCCATACAAGCATCTCTTTTTGTTCCTCTCATTTCTCTCTACCCAAAAATGGCTCAACAGATGGAGGTAAGTTTTGCTCTCTCTTTGAACAAATCAAGAATCACATTCATGTAGTTTACACTCACATCTTTTTATGCAGAAACCTAGGGTCACAGAGATACAGGTGAGAATGGACTGTAATGGATGTGTGCAAAAAATCAAGAAAGCTTTACATGGCATCCATGGTGAGTAAGTGATGCTTGAAGTACTAATTCTTTCTCTTAAGTACTAATTCTTTCTTGATCTCTCCTATAAGATCTTATAATGTTCTATGTATGTTCGGTGTTTCGACAGGTATTTATGATCTTTATATAGATTTTCCTCAGCAAAAGATTACTATAATAGGATCAGCAGATCCTGAAAAAATAGTAAAAGCACTAAGGAAGACAAGAAAGAGTGCTATTGTTTGTTCCCATATAGAACAAGCAGAAACTCCAACAGAGCCAGAGGAACCTGCACCAGCCGAGAGTGAAGCACCGCCCCCTGAGTCTAGCAATCCTCCAACACAAGAAAATCAACCAGCTGAAGAGCCGCCCAAAGAACCGCCAAAAGAACCACCAACACAAGAAAATCAACCAGCAGAGGAGAAACAAACACATGATGAAGGTGCTGACAATACCAACAGCAAACCGGACCAAATCTCCAAATCAAGAGACGTTGAAGAAGTTCATGTAATATACCACTATCCACCAGACTACAGTTACAGACACAACTTTCGCCAGGGTATGAGCAGTCACGAGCCACCTCGGGATCATGGATACAGATACAACTATGGTCAGACCATGATCCATGAGCCACCCCGGGACCCTCGTTACAACAGATACAACTACGGCCCGAGTATGAGCCAAGAGCCAACCAGGGACCATGGTTACAACAGATACAACTATGGCCAGAGCATGAGCTATGAGCCACCTAACTACGGTCGGAGCATGATCCATGAGCCTCCTCCAGGAAATCCTGGCTACAGAAATAATCATGCTCGTCCTATCGGTCCAGAATTCAGACCTGAGGCGCCACCACCAGGTCAACCACCGGTTTATGTGACTCACAGCTACAATAGCTACCAACCATCACCCTATGTGACTGGATATGAGCACATCAGGTCACCACCAAGATACACACAATATACTAGGCCAGAGCATTACTCTGAGGACTATCACTATGGAAACAATGGCAACGGAACAATCAGCTCAGTTTTCAGTGATGAAAATCCAAATGCATGCACAATAGCTTAAGGAGGGTGACCGAAATGGTTTGCAAGGGAAGCAAGTAATTTTATTTTTTGTTTCACCTGTAAGAGAGAAAGATGCCTAACTAAGTCCAGATGATTCGTAAAGTAACTCCTCAACAAACAAAAATAAAGCAAACATGTGCAAATGTTGAGAGAAATGAGATTCTTGACTTCAAAAGCAAAAGGGAATATATCCTCCATTCCACCTCTACGAGGCTAATTCTGACCACCTGGCATTCATTTCCTGAAGAAGAATACTAATAAATCTCCTTTATTCTTGGAATTTATTCCTCAGCTTTACATTTAAAAATTTAGCCATCCTTTAATGCTTGAAAGTTTCATTCTTTTCTGCCAAAATACAGAAAGTTGAACTTGACAATGAGATGGAGAAAGGAATTTGGTAATCTCTTTTGTAATCTGTGCAAGAACAAGTTTTGTAAATTAATTCCATTTGAATGGCTCAACCTATTATCGGCTTTGCAAAATCTGGGATTACATTTCTTGCTGAACTTATATCTTTATGCAAGGAAATGCAGATAGCAATTGCCAGATAACAATTCTCAGAAAAGGATAAGTTGATCATCCAAAACATCTAAAGCTTACCCATGACGATCCAAAATTACAGCCAGACGCAAGGAAAGATGTACTAGAAAACTAGCCAGAAAAGCAGGACTTTTACCATTTACTCACTAATTCTGATAGAAATAAAGTAGCTAGAATTCCTCACAAGATATCTCAAATTAACGAACATTCAAATAACACATAAATGTGACAACTGACAACACCGCTTGCACCAATGATGACCACATAGATTCAATTGCACTGATGAGATTATAGATTCTTCGAACACCGATCAAAATCTTACATGTCAAGATTCAAACATTACACAGCATAATTTGGATAATGACTCATTTTGTTCAATTTCAACTTTAACTTTTACTGAAAAAGGATGAACATTGAATAGCTATTAAATTGTTGTTTCGAGCAAAAGGGAGTTTGTTTCACAGAAATTTTCTCCAACCAAGATCAGAAAGTTACTAACAAATGTATTACTTTTTTTGAACACGGTAACAGTAACAAATGTATTACTATATGAGCCTTTTTTACTTTTCCTTTGGATAACTTTTTGCGCTTTGTCTTTCCTTTTCGTTGATAAGATATCTTTCAACTAGAGCAAACCAAGACTAAGAGATCACAAGCATAAGTAGCCGAGGGCAGTCAATTTCTGGTTTAGATCAACCTGATAATACGTATAACAGGCATTTAAGTGAAGGAGAAGCATGTTCAACCTGTTTGCCACAATGAACTTGACTTCAAAATACCAACAAATGTAATATGCAATTACTGAATGTAGATAAGTCTTGCTATATACAACAACAACAACAACAACAACAACAAACCAGTAAAATTCCACAAGTGGGGTCTGGGGAGGGTAGTGTGTACGCAGACCTTACCCCTACCCCTAACCCGATGGGACAGAGAGGCTAAGTCTTGCTATATGCACATGGAAATAACATTAGTACATTTAAAATGAACAGTAAAAACAGGGAAAACCATACTTCATCATTGCGCTCCATACAGTCAGCAGGAGATAGATTAGTTGTTCCTAACGTCTGCACGTGGACTACAATGGTGTCTTCATCATATCTATCACAGGGTAACAGTGGAATCAGATACACTTCTGATCAAACAAATGATCAGGAAGGAAACTAAAACTTCATGGCAGATACAAGAAAACATCAAGGCCCAAATGAGCATGCAAGGCAATTTTGTCTTTTAATCATTGTTACAGGGAGGGTAACTTTGTGACTGACCAACTTGCAAATTCGGGGGAGCACAAGAAGTTGAATTCATTCTTGACTGAGGATATAAATTTGCCTAGACAAGTTATAGCCACATAGAAGAATGATGAAAATGGATTGCAAAATTTCAAAATTCGTGTGAAGAAAGGGAAATTTTCTTCTGAACCTGGATGAATACTACTTCTGTCAATAGATAGGTTCTAAAATTTAGTTAGATCTTTTTTTGAAAGCTCAAATGCATACATCTACACATAATAAAAGAAGTAACTGTTTGAGGAAAAGTTGTTGCTCGAATAACAAAGATGACAAAAGTTTGTATTTTCTTTATTTTAGGATAGACCAGGCCCCCTTAAATGAAGCTCACCCCAATATCTTTTTCTCCTATGTTCCCTTGTCCTTTGGTTCTCCACCCTACTCTCGTGATGAAAACAACTAAATTCGTTTCCTAAAATGCTCTATCGTTACAATGTACTATTGCTTATCTCAACCTTACTGCCAAACTACATCCAAAGTGAAAGATGATTCAATATATCATTGACCAATTCAATATAACAATGAGAAGAATGAAGATAGTCCTAAAGAAAATATATGGTTAGCTACTAGCAGCAAGGAAAGTACCACAACTAGATACTATACACAAGACCTTAACCGTTGTTCCATAATTCATGTGTTTCCTCCTTTTCCTATTAAGTTTTCACCTAAAGAAGATTATTGAAGAAGCCCACCAGATCAAACAATAGTGTCGTCAACCTCAACCCAACCCATTCTTGAGCAGGGTTGGGTTAAGAATTTTTTAACCCATTTAGAATCAGTCAGCCGGCCCTATAGGCTAGATCGAGGCCGGGCCGAGGTTGGCCCGTGGGCCAAATTTAAGAAGTTACTCAAAGGAAATAGTAAAAAATAAAATTTAACCCTAAATCTAAACGAGTTGCACTGTCGAATTTCCTATATACGTCCATGTTAGTTATATCCTAAATGGGGCTAGCTTGAAAATGAATTTTTTTCCTTTTTGAGAATAAAGGAAAAAGAACACTTTAAAATATTTTTTTCCGGTAGGATTTTAATTTGTTATGCTACTTTCAGCAAAAAAAGAATAATAAAAATGAAAAAAGCTAAAAGGATAACATATCAAATAGAGATGTGTTTGTTGCATTGGAAAAATTAATGATACAAGAACCATTAAACCATGAAGTTGATCCAAACTGAAACACAAAGTCACCTTCATTTGACATACAAAAAGGAGGATAAAACAGAAACTGCACAAGATCAGCAGGATGATTGATGTTAAACATCTTTGTCCAAGATTCTTTAACCCCATACTTCTTCATAATCCACAAATCTACGTGAGTTGTCATTCTCTGATAATAACAAAACAAAGAAAGATCACCTCCCAAAACTCCCAGCGACTGCCTAAAATTAAGTTTTCCTTCTCCACAGCAGGGTTGCTCAACTTTTCCCCATTTCCCATCAGCCAAATCAATAAAAATGATGTCCCTACCATGAGCAGTCTAAGTAATCCAATGAAGCTTGCCATTCACAAACTTACCACACCTAATGGGTAGCACCCGACTCCTAGAAACATGGATACTTGTCCAAGAATCACTCTTTAGACTATAGATATTGACCTCAGTACAATATAAACTATCAACAAACATATTACGAAAAATAGCCACAACCTTATAATCATCATGAAGCTCGTCATATCCAAAACCAAACATTAAATAGTAACCACACATCAATGTAGCTCTAGAATCAGGCAATTTCTTGAATTTCCTAATTGATGGATTCCAGAGAAACAAGTCTTGTTGCCCAATGATAAGACATATCAAACCATTGACAGAACCCACAATCTCAACAGTTTTACGAGGTTTTTTCATAGGATTATCCAAGTCACATACCCTAGTAACAAATTCATAAATTAAAGAACTAAGGTAACATTGCTTAATACTGTACTTAGCTTGATCAGAACTCAACATAAGCCTATGGTGGGTGTATTCCTTGTTATTAGCAAATAGAGAGAGATGGGTGTTGACAAATTCAGGGCTAGAGATTAAATCAAGCCAAGACTTTGAAACACACCTCATTTGCAAGATGCATTTCACTGGTAGCTTTAAGAGTATTTCAGTGATGAGCTCTGGTGGCAAAGTAGGGATTTTAAAGCTTGATTTATCTCCCTCAGATTCCATTGAAATGGAAGAAAATTGAGCAGGATTAGTGTGTTTGCTCCGCTTTGGCCGAAGATGGGAGGCTTCTTCTCCCTCAGATTCCATAAGGACTGCACAATTTGAGCTGTTGGAGCTGTTTTCTGAAAAATTTCCTAATAAGTGACCCACTTTTGCGTACTCAAATAGTTTCTGAAAATATTTCCTAATGTCTAATACATTTATACTTAAGTGACTATTTGGGGGTGTAGAATAATGGGTAAAAACTTTATTCATTCCAACATTTACTAAATCTATCAATGCAAAATATGTATCTTCTAGACACATATTTGTCACTTAATCGTGCTTAAATAATTTATTTTCACACTTTAATTTATAACGGATAAGATTAAATTGCTTGATTTAAGTAAACATCGAGTAAGAGTAAAAGTATTTACCGTTAGAACCTCTGCAAAAGTTTTACACGATTTTTTTTATAGAATTTGATTATAGCTAATATAGTTTTAATATAATTTAGTAACAAAACATAGCTTCATTATTATAACTAACTCAGTGGAAGCAACCTTTCATAAAAAAGTAATATCAATGTGTATTCAATAGTAAAGATAATATAAAGTTTTATCATAAGTTAACTTTCGATACTTTCTTGAAGGCAAAAGAATTTAAGAAAAGTGACAACAAAAAAAATGATATGTCGTAGTTAATCAAATATCCTTTTCATCGTTCTATTGAATAATCTAAACATTTTTCACTTCTAAAATCTGCCAAAGAATCCATAACGATGTAATCTTCCGAATTGTTAAGGACCCGTTTGGCCATAGATTTTGTCAAAATAAACTTGAGTTTTATTTGGCAAACTCATGTTTGGTCATAGATTTTGCCTATATTTTGGCCAAATCCCAAGTCCCAAATCCCAAATTCCAAACTATTGGGCCAAAATATCACTATTATATTTTTTAAAAATTGTCCTAAACTTTTGAATTTTATAAAAGAGCCCACCATTTATTATTTTGTAACGATGTTGCTTCGTCTTCTCGGTCATCTGATAGTGTATCATGTAGTTCATTATAAAAATGATAATTTTGTATCAAATTTATTTATATTCATGATTATGGTTTGCGATAATATAATGAATGTTATTGATAATGGTATTGTTGGCTATTTGTGATAATTTTTAGAACTTGTGGGTATAAGTCATGTTTCATGTTTTTCCAAACCAAACTTCACCCAAAACAGATGTCGAAACACGTTTTCATCTTCAAACCAAATTTCACCCAAATCAGATTTTTCAGAATAAATTTGGGAATCTATGGCCAAACGCTAGCTTAATTTCTCCATGATTACCGGTTGTAGTCTGCAAATAGTGATATGGTAAGTGCCATTTTTGAGATCCTTGTGAAGCCATTTAATTAACTATAGTAGGTAATCTTTAGACTTGTTTAGTTTTGTTGCTTAACCAAAAAACAATTGATATTTATATGTACACAAGATTACCAAAACTGCAGCTGGTATTGGAGGAAATTGAACTCTATCAAGATAACAATGGCAGAATGGTATCAAAATAATACATACTGCAATATGGGTAGCAATAATATAGCACACATGAAAAGCAAGGAAGTGGAAGCAATTTAAGGGAGAAACTGTAAATAAAGAGTTAGTCGTAGCACAGATTCAACAAGAAATCAAGGAAAGGATAGAACACTTGAAATGTTCAAAGAAAGCTCGAAGGAGTAGTTTTTTTATTCAGAAATTTTATAGTAACTTGTATGATCTGTTGGAAGCTTGATGAAAGATGTTAACACCCTTCCTAGAAGGTGCTTACATGTTTTAAGTGCTCTTTTAAGTGTATTATTTTTGGTGTTATTAATAGAAGTGTACAAAGAAAACTGACAAATCGCATCAAATCGATAATCCGAGTTAAATCGGGGAATCCGATTATGGGTTGGTTTGAGTTAATTTGATATTGGAAAACAAAACCCGACCATAATTGGTTTGGTTTGATTTTAACTAAAAAAAGTCAAAACGAAACAAAACCAACCCGATAATATATTTATACAATTTTTAAAAATATTTTATACATATAAACATTTATTGTAATGTACGTAATTTATAAATATGTCTTAAATTTTTTCATAGGTTTATCTTTTAACATATTATTTCAAGTTTGGACTTAATATTTTTGAATGGTAAATAAATTTTATAACCCATAAATGTAGTAACTCAAACAAAGTTCAAATCGATACTAATGCTAATAAAAGAAATTCAATTCGACACTAGGAATGACAATAGTGTTGGACTTTTTAGTTTTACATTGGTTTATAATAAAAATACATAACTTAGTTTATCTTTTTCTTTAGTGCTTAGTTGTGTAATTAATAATACTTATTAGCTATACTTATTTTAGAATGACCTATATAGTATTTTTAGATTATGTTAATTTTCATTATGGCTTATTAATTAGCAATATTTGCTTTATGTAATTTATTATCTTTGTTATTTATTTTAGTATAATGCAACTTATCTCATATTATTATGTTATTTTCTTGTACATTATATAGTTATATCTTACTAGAATTAAAGAAATATTTGGAGCACAAGTTACATATTTTGTGCTATAAACTTTACCAGGGGAAAATCCGAAAAAAATCGAAAAACCCGAGAAAAATCCGACTTTGTTGGTTTGGTCCACTGAGCTAATAGCCCGTCGTGCGAGCCTCCCACTGGGGGCCCGCTATGCCAAAAGCGAGAGAAACCCCATCCCTCTCTTTCCTTTTTTCGCCCCCATGTCGCCACACGGGGGAACATGGGGACGTAAAAAAGGGGGTCCTATCAACTTGTTCCGACCCTTTGTCCCGGCCATTGTAGCACAGAATCCTATCTTCTTTTTTAACAGAAAAATCCGAACTAAATAATTTCTGCCTCGCCTGATCGAATTTAAAAAACCCGACACCATTGATTTGGTTTGATAATTAAAAAATTCGAATCAATCCGAGTGACCCGACCTATGTACACCTCTAGTTAATAGTAATATGTTCACAGTTTATTACAAAAAAAAAAAAAAAGTTACTAAAACTGCCCAAACCACCCCACAACTGTGCAGTTAAAGGTATAAACTTCGAGAGTGAAGTATATTTGTCGAGTTATCTATATTTTTTTGCTTTAACCGACGGTTTTGAACTGCTGTAATATGCTTCAACGGCGTTTCTCAGATCCCATCGTAGTCTAGTTCGCAACAAGTTTAATACAAATATACAATGATTTTGCCGTCGTTATTTTCAAGTAAAGTATGTATATGATTGTTTTTTCTTTCTGTAATATACCAAACTAGTTCGCGCGGTCATATAAAAGATATAGAAATGATATATTTTTAAATATAATTGAAATAGAGGGAAATACAAATTTATGCGTATGTATACAAAAACTAATCTATAAAAAATATGGGAAGAATAAACAAAAAAAAGACCAAGATAACTCCCATAATCAGAGGCGGACCTACGTTGCATGTAGAGGGGTCACGGGACCCCGTTAGTCTCGGACAAAACCTTCTATATATACGTTATATATATCTGTACATATATATAGGACCCCTTAAATATTTTAGTTGTGCCCCCATAAACTAAAAGGCGGACGGAAGAAGTAGTTATGTTGGGTGCTTCAATTCCTTTGTTTGCTGGATGATCCGGGTTCGAATCCCATCTTTATATTTTTTAGTTAATTGAATACAACATACTTAATAACAAATTATTTTATTTTTTTCTTTAGTTTTTTTCTTTTGAATTCAATTATAGTTTAGTTCTAACTTCTAATACATAATAGTCAACTTAATTAAAAATTTATCCTTTAAAATTAAAAGTTTCAAATTACAACTTATCACTCCAGAAATAGAAAAATACAAATTCTTAAGCCACAACCTTCTTCATCAATCACTTTGACTCTGACTCGGCAGTGGAAACTAAGAGTTTAAGACTCTTCTTTAATTTTTTTTTACTATTAACATACCCTTAATCTTGATTTCTTTAAAGTTTGAACGCCCTTTTGATCACTGCCCCTTTATTTTATTTTTTTTAAAAATAGAATTTTTTAAATGCGAAACATGCTTAATCAAACATTTTCCCTTCCCATAGCACCCATTTTGCGAAGAAATCTCTCTTTGTTTGGTGCTTTCTTTTCTTTAGAACTTCTTTTGTTTATACGTGGATGATAAGTCATTATAATCATTAAGTTTTCAAAAAGCTGCAAGCCGAATTTTATCGCTAGTGATTAGTACATATGTGATGCCCCCGTCATGCTCAAATTCTGGGTCCGCCTCTACCCATAATCGTCTTTTTATAATAATCTTGAGGTTTCATTGCCCATCTGTTGAAGCTTTATTTGAAGGCACAAGCTCATTTCCATGAAACATAAACCAAAAAAAAGAATCCGAGATGGCAATGCTAAATAATAGGAAGTTCCTTCTAGCAAATATGTCTTGCTCAATGCAAGAGCAACAACAAATATACCTCACTCCCAAACATACTTTTCTCAATACGAGACAATAAATTATAATTGGACGATAATAATAATAATACTACTACTAATAATAATAATAATAATAATAATAATAATAATAATAATAATAAACTCATAAACGTTGGGTTTATCTTTTGAAAATTATCACTATCACCCTAATACATCTTCCAAAATTGTATTATAGGTGAAGTTAACAAACTAAATTCACTAAACATAAAAAAATATATACAACTTAACGAAAAAAAAGTACAAAATTTTTATCGGGGAAAATAGGTATGGAAATGAAGTGCGATGCAAAATTTAAAAGGAAAAAATGGATGGACTCTTGAATCTTGTCTAAAGACAATACATATCAAATTGATTCAAAATAGACTTGGTCCTCTACACTTTGTACTCTGACGATCTCATTCTCAATTATTTGGCGCAACTAAAAAGTTGTGAGTTGCACTCATTGTTCTTGCTAATGCTCTCTCTCCTCTCTCTCTCCTCTCTCTTTCTCTCTCTGTTCCTCTTCAAATTTTCTTTTCTTACTTTAAAGAAGTGGCAGAACAAAAATGGCGGCAGGGGAACTCTGAGAATTTAGTTACAATGGCAGACAAATTTTATTTGGACCGAAAACATTAGGATGATAGCTCTTCAATTTAAAATGAAGACCCCCATTAAATGCAAATAGGTGTAGAGATGAAACCCGAAATGATTGTTCTTTGCCATCAGACTCATCATGCTCGAGTAAGAAGTGGTCTGGATTGACGATATTTAAAGCCGAAATTCAAGAGGACCACCCCGTTTGTTCATTTAGTACAGGGGTAAATGAAAGGGCGGAGCTATGGAAAATGAACCATTATTGGACAATTAAAGGTTCTGAAAACGGAAAGACTACACTTTCTTTAGCGTCTTTCTCATTTAATTGAGCAATGAATCATACAGTAAACTTTTTAACGGGAGTGACTTTATTTTTCAACAAATTTTTAAGATCAAAATAAAATAAAAGGCTAAAAATCTAACAAAAAAGATAAACACCAATGCTGGTCATAGCAAGATGCCACATCATCTTTCCCATTCCCAACTTTATATATATATATATATATATATATATATATATATATATATCATGTTTGAATGCCGACGAATGTCATAACTGCCGTAATATACAATTTTTTTAATTTAAAATTATGGCGATTAAAACAGCCATACGAACAGGATTTAAGTGACATAATTTACTTACATTACTAGCTAATTTATCCGCGCTTCGCGCGGTTAATATATAAAACAATTCATAGCACAAAATATAAACAAATATATGTAACATAAGATATTGTAACGACCCGACCGGTCGTTTTGAATATTATAACCTCGTTCCCCTATTTACTGCTTAATTTATGCCTTACAATTAATTTATGACTTATCGGGTTAGTTGGTTCGGGTTCGGAAAGAATTCGGAGTGAAATGAGACACTTAGTCTCATAATTAAAAATTTTAAGATAGAAAAGTTGCCCGGATGTGGACTTAGGTGTAAACGACATCGAATCTGAAATTTTATGATTCTAATAGCTCTGTATGATAATTTTGGGCTTAGGAGCGTGTCCGAAAATTTTTTTGGAGGTCCGTAGAGGAATTAGGCTTGAAATGCCGAAAGTTGAATTTGTGGGAAGTTTGTGTCACGACCCAAAATTTCACCACAGGCGTCGTGATGGCACCTAGTCTCTAAGACTAGGTAAGTCGATTTCTATCACATTTTCAAGCCTTTTTTTTTTGAATTAAATAAGTAATCAAAACTAACAGAGGAATAAATATGAATATACAACCTCCCAAGACTGGTAGTACCGAGTCACGAACTCTAACCGAATACATGGAATGATCACGAGGACCGAATATACAATACTGTTTGATTAAAAATTAACAGTACAATGAAATGAAAAGACTCCAAGGGACTGGGACGACCAAGCAGCTCTACCTTGAATTCTTACGATCCCGCTTTAACTCTACTCAAGTCCGATATCTCCAATACCTGGTTCTGCACAAAAATATGCAGAAGTGTAGTATGAGAACACCACGGTCGGTACCCAGTAAGTATCAAGAGTAACCTCAATGGAGTAGAGACGAGGTACAGTCAAGGCACTCACTAGTCTAATAACATGTGCAATATAGCATGCAAAAATAATAGAAAATAAATAGCAGTAATAGCAACATCAATCAACTAGTGATTTAAATAGCAAGGTAACAGGAACACCATAAATATTGCTCAAACGAGTAATAAACACAGGTACAGCCAATTAATCAGGTCCTTCAGAATATACATCTTTTATCTAAGTTATTCAATAAAAATCTCTGGAATATAATCCTTTTCAATAAATATATTTTCGAATATAATTTTTTCAAGTAAATATCTTTCGAATATAATTCTTTCAAGTAAATATCTTTCAAATGTAATTCTTTCAAGTAAATATCTTTCAAATATAATTCTTTCAAGTAAATACCTTTCGAATATAATTCTTTCAAGTAAATATCTTTATAATATAATTATTTCAAATAAATATTTTTCTAATATAATTCTTTCGAATAAATATCTTTCAAATATACTCCTCTCAAGTAAATATCTTTATAATATAATTCTTTCAAATAAATATCTTTCTAATATAATTCTTTCTAATAAAAGTCACCATGTGACGCCTCATTTAACTTTCCTGGCGTGAGGAATACATTCAACATATCACATCAAATGGCACGACAATACCTTCGTGCACTTAGCTCATTCTCACCCAATATATATATATATATATATATATATATATATATATATATATATATATATATATATATATATATATATATATATATATTTGATTCAAATCAATTGGCACGGCAATACCCTTTGTGCATTTATATCTCCCTCACTGTGAATACATATAATAGTACCAACTAGGCGGGAGAAATGCCAATAACAATAAAAGAAATAAAGTGGAGGCACACATGAAGCAACAACGACTACAAAGTCACACAGAAAACATAGGTGCACAATAACATCTCAAGATAAAGGCATGAATGTATACACAACAAAACGATATCACAATATAATGTATGTCTCTCGCTCTCGCCTGCACGGAAACACCCTTCGTGCCATGAATATATGATAACGTAAAAATAATTGCACAACATCACCCTTCGTGCATTTACTCTCATCCTCACCTGATAATATAAATGAAATAGCACGGCATCACCCTTCGTGCTTCACACTCTCAATGGCACGGCATCACCCTTCGTGCTTTACACTCTCAAATGGCACGGCATCACCCTTTGTATTTTATACTCTTCCTTTCCAAGCACATGTATATCATTAACAAGCAAGGTAGGAAGCATAAATAACATCAAGGAGAGTATTTAAACCACAACACAATACAACAATTCATATCGTAATTTTCACTGACCACAACCAAATTCCAAATATGTAGCAGAATCAATAAATTTGTCAACAAATAGCCCAAGGCTCCACAAAACATATAATAAACCTCAATACAATCAATAGAGGTGAAAAATATTCAGTATAAAGCAACGCCTTCATTATTTCAAATTCTTGATAATTATATTAACTCCTCAATTTAAACTTATTAATAAATATTTACAGATAAGGGTCCCATCATGGATTTAATTCCAAGAAAATATCAAATCAATAAACACACGGAATTCACATAAAATCCAAGTGACAATAACACTAAATTTATTATATAAAATACAAATTTGACAAATAAGGAACGAGGCGTGATAATTCAAGGATTTACTAATGCCAACAATTATCTAATTTAATATATAAGAATGTCTAAAACTTTAAACCAAGAAAATTTGCACATATAAGCCCAAGTACGTACTCGTCACCTCGCGTACTCGGCTTCACGTTTCACAAATGGCACATAAGACTCGATGCCTAAGGGGTAACTCCCCCACTCGAGGTTAAGCAAGACACTTACCTTTTTGAAGTTATGCTGATATTCTAAAATCGCATCCTTTCTTGAATTGATCTCCAGACCGCCCAAATCTATCCAAATTAATTGTATAACTCCATTAAAATTCATCGGAAATAATTTCGGATAATAATACGTCGACTTAAAAATTTATTCCAAAAAGTCAATGCGGGACCTGCCCCTCGGAACCCGACATAATTTTCATGAAATCCGAACACTCATTCCGATACGAGTTCAACCATACCAATTTTATCAAATTCCGATAACAACTCGACCTCCAAATCTTAAATTTTCATTTTTGGAAGATTTTGCAGAAATTTTGATTTCTTTCATTTAAATCCGAAATAAATGATGAATATAACCATATAATCATGAAGTATAATCACTTTAGGATATAGAACACTTAACCCAATCCATATGGTGAAAATCGCCTCAAAAATTGCTTCAATCCGAGCTCCAAAGCTCCAAAGCTCCAAATATGTTAAAAATGGCTGAAATCTCGAAATATAGCTACTTCCTAGGTATTTACTCATCGCGATCGCGAAACACAAAATTTATCAGCCCCAAAATTGCTCTTCGCGATCGCGGAAAACCAATCACGATCGCGAAGAACAAACTCCCCAACTCTTCCTGACATCCTCTAGTATAATAGTCATAACGTTTAGTACAAAACTCCAAATGATGAATGGTTTAACTTTCTGAAAACTAAATTCCAAGGACTTAACTTTCATGTGTTGCTCATCTCCCAATTTTTTATATATTTCGAGATATAAGCTTCCAAAGTCAGCTCTATGCAACAGAGGTTTCCAAACTCTTCGCGGACAGCCTGTAGTATATCTACCATAATATTTTGCACACAACTCCAAATAACAAATGGTTTACCTTTCTACAACTTTTGATTTTGGATCATCTCCAAATTTCTTATAGATTGCGAGATATAAGCTTTCAAAGTTGGGTTAGTGCAGCAGAAAATTTCCTCTACGCGATAGCGAAAGGCCTTTCGCGATCGCGATTCACTGGCCATTTTCCCCCATTTTGTCTTCGCGATCGCGGCCAATTCCACGCGATCGCATAGCACACTACTGTAGCTAAAAACCAGCAGCTATAAACGGCCTAGAAATGGTTTGAAACCATCCTGAAACTCACCCGAGCCCCTCGGGACCCTGTACAATCACACCATCCAGTCCCATAACATAACACGGACCTGCTCGAGGCCTCAAATCACATTGAACAACATCAAAATGATGAATCACACCTCAAATCAAAATCTATAAACTTTGAACTTTCAAATTCTATATCTTGTGCCAAAACACATCAAATCAATTCGAAATGACTTCAAATTTTGCACACAAGTCGTAATTGACATAACAAAGTTATTCAAATTTCCAGAATCGGATTCCGACCCCGATATCAAAAAGTCAACCCCCCGGTCAAACTTTCCAAAAATTTGACTTTCGCCATTTCAAGCTTAATTCCACTACGGACCTCCAAATAATTTTCCAGACACACTCCTAAGTTCAAAATCACCCAACGGAGCTAACAGAACTGACAGAACTCTATTCCGGAGTCGTCTTCATACATTTTCGACTATGGTCAAAATCCTAAGACTTAAGCTTCCGTTTTAGGGACCAAGTGTCCCAAATCACCCCGAATCATCCAATAACTAAATTTAATCATGCACGCAAGTCAATACACATAATACAAAGATGCTCAAGACCTTAAGTCGTTGAACGAGGCGTTAATTCTTAAAATGACAAGTCGGGTCTTTACAGTTTGACTGGGGGGATTGACTTTTTGATATCAGGGTCGAAATCTGATTCTGAAAATTTTAATAGGCATGTTATGTCATTTATGACTTGTGTGCAAAATTTGAGGTCAATCGGACGTGATTTGATAGGTTTCGGTGTTGTTTGTAGAAATGAAAAGTTTCAAAGTTCATTAGACTTGAATCTATGTGGGATTCATGTTTTTAGTGTTGTTGGATGTGATTTGAAGACTCGACTAAGTTCGTATGATATTTTAGGACTTGTTGGTATATTTGGTTGAGTTCCCGAGGGCCTCATGTGAGTTTCGGATAGTTAACGGATCAAAAAGTGGACTAAAATAGCTGCTGCAATTTCCTTCTGCTGCAAATTCCATCTCCCAGAATCGAGCCCAGAATCTCCCAGAATAAGGTCATGATCGAGCCCAGGATCAAAGCCACGATCGAAGGCCAGGGTCGAGGGCCATGATCGAGGGCCCAGGATCGAAGCCAGGATCTAAGGCCGGGGTCGAGGGCCATGATCGAGGGCCAGGATTGAGGGTAAGAATCGAGGCCCAGGATCGAGGCAGGATCGAGAGCTGTCTGGGCAGAATTATAAATTAGGGAACTTCGTCCCATTCGCCATTTTTGACAAATTGGAGCTTGTGGAGAGGCGATTTTTGATAGATTTTCAAGGAAAACTTGAGGTAAGTCCCTTGTGATCATTTATACTCCATAATATTGAATTATCATCAAATAATCCGACTAGATTAAATATTTTTGAGGTGTAACTCAGAGATTTGAACTTAGAAAGTTAGAAATAAGATTTGTAGATTTGAGGGTCGAGTTGAGGTCGGATTTTGGTAAAATTGGTATGGGTAGACTCTTGGTTGAATGGGCTTTCGGATTTTGTAACTTTTGTCGGGTTCCATGGCGTGGGCCCCACAGACGATATTTGAGCTAAATTTCGGATTTTTATGAAAAATTAATATTTTCTTATGGAATTAATTCCAATAAATTTTATTGACTTAAACGAATTATTTGTGACTAGATTTGAGGCATTCAGAGGCCGATTTGCGAGGCAAAGGCATAGCAGAGTAAAGAATTTCACATTTTGAGGTAAGTAACAGTTATAAATCTGGTCTTGAGGGTATGAAACCCCGGATTTTTGTGTCATGTGATTATATGGGAGGTGATGCACATGCTAGGTTACGGGCGTGTGGGCGTGCACCGAAGGGATTGTGACTTGGTCCGTCCCGTAAAATTGTAAAGTTGAATAACCTGTCTTTTTGTGTTGCAATTTGACTGTAAATCATGTTAAAATCATGCTTAGGCTATGTGATAGTACTGTTGGGACCCACATAGGCCGCATACTTGTTGAATTATTTGCTAATTGCTGTCTTGTACTCAGTCATAATTTTACTTGTGCATCATACCTCAGTCTTTCTTGATATTTGTTGATTTACTATGTTATCTTTGTTTGGGCTGATCTTTGTGATTTCCGAGAGCCCGAGAGACTAGAGAGGTTGAGGACTGAGTAAGGCCGAGGGCATGTCGGTTAGGTAAGGATATATGGCACGTGAGTTGTCCGTGCATGATATTATAGCACGTGAGTTATTCGTGCAACACGTGAGTTGTCCGTGCGGATTATGGCGCTTGGGCTGTAGGAGCTTTTCCAGAGTCTGTACACCCCTAGTGAGTGCGGGTACCCATTAAGTGTGAGTGCTGAGTGGTTGAGCTGTTGTGACGAGTTGAGTGAATATTGCCCTAAGAGGCTGTACTTGTTTTTCATTTGTTGTTGCACTTAGTTGCTATCTGTCATTGATGTGAAATACTCTGAAAGATTTTATATCCAGATTACACGAACTTGAACTGTATAAAACTAATTTGACTTAAACTGTTAGATTTGAAAGCATGTCTAATCTTTGCTGGAATTACTGAAAGTGAACTATAACTGTGTAACTCGTCACTATCTTCAGTTCTTTAGTTATTATAATTACTTGCTGAGTTGGTTGTACTCATACTACACCCTGCACTTCGTGTGCAAATCCAGTTACTTCTGGGCATAGCGGGTGTTGATTCTCTCGTACAGTTGATCTTCCGGAGATTCAGAGGTAGCTGCCGTGTTTCGCAGACCTTGTCTCTCCTTCCCTATCTCCTTGTTTATCGTATTTTGGTCTTAGACTATTATAGATCGTATTTTTCCAGACTTATATTCATATTAGATGCTCATGTACTCAGTGACACTAGGTTTTGGTGAGTGTTCGTATCAGTATTTGTGGGATTTTGTATTGTATTTAAATATTATATTTTCAAACTTAAAAGAAAGTGTGGTTTATTGATATTATCGGCTTGCCTAGTGTCGAGATAGGCTCCATCACGACAGGTTGGGATTCTGGGTCGTGACAAGTTGGTATCTGAGCCTAGGTTACATAGGTCTCACGAGTCATGAGCAGGTTTAGTAGAGTTTTGCGGATCGGTACAGAGACGTCTGTACTTATCTTCGAGAGGTTGCAGAATCCTTAGGAATATTTTACTTTCTTGTATTCTGTCGTACGAATTTGTTAATTCCGGAAACTAAATTTTTGTTATTCTATTCTCTCATAGATGATGAGGACACGTACTACCGGATCAGACGATCGGCCACCGGTGCCACCAGTTAGGGCCGTGAGAGGCTGGGGTCGTGGTAGAGGCCGGGGCTGAGGTAGAGGTCGAGGTGTAGCTCGTACCACAGTTGGACCCGCACCTGTAGTACCACCAGTTGCTCCAGGTCAGGTGCAGATTCCAGATATAGCTGAGCCGACAGGACCAGCTCAGGCACCAGCTGTGCCTATTGAGATTCCAGGCCTTCAGGAGACTTTGGCCCAGATATTGATAGTTTGCACTGGTCTTGCTCAGGTGGTTTCGGCTCAGGCCGCACCTGCAACTTCTCAGGCCGGGGGAGGTACTCATACCCCTATTTCCCGTACTACAGAACAGGTAGTACAGGGACTTCATATATCGGGGGCACCACCAGCCCAGTCGGTTGCAATTGCTTAGGCCCCGGTAGTTCCTGTTATGGAAGATGATGAGCAGAGGAGACTTGAGAGATTTGAAGGGCTTCGACCTCTACCATTTAGCGGTGCTGAGTCAGAGGATACTCAAGGTTTTCTTGATAAGTGTCAACGGATACTTCGGACAGCGGGTATTCTAGAGACCAGCGGAGTCTCGTTCACTACTTTTTAGTTTTTCGGGGCTGCCTTCAGATGGTGGGAGGCTTACGAGAGGTGTTGGCTGGTCGGTGCAGCACCCCTTACCTGGCAGCAGTTCTCCGGTCTATTCCTAGAGAAGTTCGTGCCTCAGTCCCGCAGAGAGGAGTTGCGCAGGCAGTTCGAGCAGCTTCATCAGGGTGATATGTTTGTGACATAGTATGAGATGAGATTTTAAGAATTGGCCTGTCATGCTATCTGTTTGATTCCCACAGACAGGGAAAGGATTATGAGGTTCATAGATGGCCTCACTTTTCAGTTGCGATTACTCATGACTAGAGAGAGAGTATCTAGTGCTACTTTCGACGAGTTGGTCGACATTGCTCGTCAGATTGAGATGGTTCACAGCCAGGAACAGGTTGAGAGGGAGGCTAAGAGGCCTCGTGGTACAGGTGATTTTAGCAATGTTCCTTCAGGGGGTTAGTTTTACCATGGCATGGGTCATTTTTACAAACATGCTAAGACGGGTCATCCCGCTCATCATGATGCATCAGCTAGCCATGGTTCTTATAGTGTTCACTCAGGCTAGTCTTCATTCAGTGCACTACCAGCATAGAGTTCTCATCATGCCTCGTCCGTTCAGGCTTCTACAGGTAATTCTTCGGGTTATCGGGAGCAACAGTTCCGTCAGAGGAGGGATTGTTTTGAGTGCGGAGAATTGGGTCATTTCAAGAGAGATTGTCCTAGGTTGTTGAGTGGGGCTCCATAGCAGAGTTCTCGACCAACGATACTAGCACCAGCAGTTACACCACCCGCCCAACTAGCTCGGGGTGGGGGTTAGGCAGCTAGGGGTCGCCCAAGAGGGGGAGGCCGATCATGTGGCAGTCAGGCCCGATTCTATGTTTTTCCTGCCAGGCCAGATGTTGTTGCTTCAGATGCAGTGATCATAGGTATTGTTTCAGTGTGCCACAGGGAGGCTTCTATATTATTGGACCCTGGTTCCACTTATTCATATGTATCATCATATTTTGCTCATTATCTGGATATGTCCTGTAAGTCCTTAGTTTCACCTGTTTATGTATCTATACCGGTGGGCGATATTATTATTGTGGATCATGTGTATTGGTCGTGTGTGGTAACTATTGGGAAACTAGAGACCAGAGTTGATCTCTTATTATTTGGTATGGATGATTTTGATGTAATCCTGGGTATGGATTGGTTATCCCCATGTCATGCTATTCTGGACTGTCACGCAAAAATCGTGACGTTGACGACGTCGGGGTTGCCAAAGGTTGAATGGAGAGATTCTCTAGATTTTGTTCCTAACAGGGTAATTTCTTATTTGAAGGCCCAACGTATGGTTGGAAAGGGATGTTTGTTATATTTGGCCTTTGTGAGAGATGTTGATGCTGATACTCCTATTATTGATTCAGTACCGATCGTGCGAGACGTTTTGGATGTATTTCCTATAGACCTGCTGGGTATGCCACCCGACACAGCTATTGATTTCGGTATTGACTTGGTGCAGGTCACTCAGCCCATTTCTATTCCTGTGTATCGTATGGCACCAACTGAGTTAAAGGAATTGAAAGAGCAACTTCAAGAACTCCTTGAAAAGTGGTTTATTAGGCCTAGTGTGTCACATTAGGGTGCATCGGTTCTATTTGTGAAGAAGAAAGATGGTACTATACGGATGTGCATTGATTATAGGCAGTTGAACAAAGTTACAATCAAGAATAAATATCCTTTACCGCGTATTGATGACTTATTTGACCAACTTTAGGGAGCGAGGGTGTTCTCCAAAATTGATTTGAGATCGGGGTATCACCAGCTGAAAATTGGGGATTCGAATATTCTAAAAACGGCATTCAGGACTTGTTATGGCCACTACAAATTTCTTGTGATGTCTTTTGGGATAACCAATGCCCTAGTAGCATTTATGCATATGATGAATAGTGTATTCCAGCCATATCTTGATTTATTTATCGTAGTATTTATTGATGATATTCTTGTGTACTCATGTAGCTAGGTGGAGCATGCACAACACTTGGGTATTGTATTATAGAGGCTGAGAAAGGAGAGACTTTATGCCAAATTCTCTAAGTGTGAGTTCTGGCTTAGTTCGGTGGCATTCTTGGGAATATAGTGTCCAAGGAAGGAATTAAGTTAGATCCGAAGAAAATAGGGGTAGTTCAGAATTGGCCCAGGCCATCTTCAGTTACTGAGATTTGGAGTTTTCTTGGCTTGACCGGTTATTATCGTCGCTTCGTGGAGGGTTTCTTGTTTATTGCATCGCTTATGAATAAATTGACCCAGAAAAGTGCTCCGTTCACGTGGTCGGATGAGTGTGAAGAGAGCTTTTAGAAGCTCAAAACAGCTTTGACTACAGCTCCAGTATTGGTATTGCCTACAGGTTCAGAGTCTTATACTGTGTATTGTGACATGTCGCGTATTGGTCTCGACGTAATACTGATGCAAGACGGTAGGGTGATTGCATATGCGTCCAGACAGTTAAAGGTGCATAAGAAGAATTATCCAGTCCACGATCTTGACTTAGCAGCTATTTTTCATGCCTTGAAAATTTGGCGGCATTACTTGTACAGTGTCCAGTGTGAGGTATATACCGATCATCGGAGTCTACAACATTTGTTTAAATAGAAGGATCTTAATTTGCGGCAGCGAAGGTGGTTAGAGTTGCTTAAGGATTATGATATCACCATTCTCTATCATCCCGGAAAGGCCAATGTAGTGGCCGATGCCTTGAGTCGTAAAGCGGAGAGTTTGGGAAGCTTAGCATACTTATCGTTAACAGAGAGGCCTTTAGCATTAGATGTTCAGGCCTTGGCCAACCAGTTTGTTAGATTGGATGTTTCCGAGCCGAATCAAGTTTTGGCTTGTGTTGTTTCTCGATCTTCTTTATATGATCGCATCAGAGAGCGTCAGTATGATGATCCACATCTGTCTGTCCTTAAAGACACAGTTCATCACGATGATGCCAAGGAAGTCACTATTGTAGATGACGGTGTATTACGGATGCAAGGCAAGCTATGTGTGCCTAATGTAGATGGTTTGTGTGAGCTGATTATCCAGGAAGCTCACAGTTCGCGGTACTCTATTCATCCAGGCTCCGCGATGATGTATCAGGATTTGAGGCAGCACTATTGGTGGAGGTGAATGAAGAAATATGTAGTTGGATTTATATCTCGGTGTTTAAATTGTCAACAGGTAAAGTACGAGCATCAGAGACCGGGCGGATTACTACAGAGACTTAAAATTCCAGAGTGGAAGTGGGAACGTATTACCATGGACTTCGTAGTTGGGCTCCCATGGACTTTGAGAAAGTTTGATGTTATTTGGGTGATAGTAGATCGGTTGACCAAATCTGTGCATTTATTCTAGTTGGTACTAATTATTCTTCGGAGCGGTTGGCTGGGATTTATATTTACGAGATTGTTCGCCTACACGGTGTCCTAGTGTCCATCATTTTAAATCGGGGCACACAGTTTACATCACAGTTTTGGAGAGCAGTGCAGCGAGAATTGGGTGCACAGGTTTAGTTGAGTACAACATTTCACCCTCAGACGGACGGACAGTCCGAGCGCACTATTCAGATATTGGAGGATATGCTATGCGCTTGTGTCATTGATTTTGGGGGTTCTTGGGATCAATTTCTATCACTTGCGGAGTTTGCTTACAATAATAGCTACCAGTCAAGCATTCAGATGGCTCCGTATGAATCTTTATATGGGAGACGGTATCGGTCTTCGGTGGGTTGGTTTGAGCTGGGTGAGGTTAGAATACTGGGTACTGACTTGGTTCAGGATGCTTTAGAGAAGGTCAAAGTGATTCAGGAACAGCTTCACATGGCGCAGTCTAGACATAAGAGTTATGCCGACAGGAAGGTCCGTGATGTTACTTACACGGTTGGGGAGAAGGTTCTGCTCAAGATTTCACCCATGAAGGGTGTGTTTAGGTTCGGGAAGAAGGGCAAGTTGAACCCTCGGTATATTGGGCCTTTTGAGATACTTAAGAAAATTGGAGAGGTGGCTTATAAACCTGCCTTGCCACCTAGTATATCAGGTGTTCATCCAGTGTTCCATGTATCCATGCTCCAAAAGTATGTCGGGGATCCGTCTCATATTCTGGATTTCAGTACAGTACAACTGGACGGTAATTTGACTTATGATGTGGAGCCGATGGCTATTTTAGACCGCCAGGTTCGAAAGTTGAGGTCAAAGAACATAGCATCAGTGAAGGTGCAGTGGAGAGGCCAACCAGTCGGAGAAGCTACTTGGGAGATTGAGCAGGAGATGCGGAGCAAATATCCATACTTATTTGAGACTCCATGTATTATTCTAAACATGTTCGAGGACGAACGTTTGTTTAAGAGGGGGAGAATATAACGACCCGGCCGGTCATTTTGAATATTATAACCCCGTTCCCCTATTTACTGCTCAATTTATGCCTTGAAATTAATTTATGACTTATCGGATTAGTTGGTTCGGGTCCGGAAGGAATTCAGAGTGAAATAAAATACTTAGTCTCATAATTGAAAATTTTAAGATAGAAAAGTTGCCCGGATGTGGACTTAGGTCTAAACGACCTCGGATCTGAAATTTTATGATTCCAATAGCTACGTATGGTAATTTTGAGCTTAGGAGCGTGTCCGGAAAATTTTTTGGAGGTCCGTAGAGGAATTAAGCTTGAAATGCCAAAAGTTGAATTTTTGGGAAGTTTGACCGGAGGGTTGACTTTTTGATATCGGGGTCGAAATCTGATTCTGAAAATTTTAACAGGTCTGTTATGTCATTTATGTCTTGTGTGCAAAATTTGAGGTCAATCGGACGTGATTTGATAGGTTTCGGTGTTGTTTGTAGAAATAAAAAGTTTCAATGTTCATTAGGCTTGAATCTATGTATGATTCGTGTTTTTAGTGTTGTTGGATGTGATTTGAAGACTCACTAAGTTCGTATGATGTTTTAGGACTTGTTGGTATATTTGGTTGAGGTCCCGAGGGCCTCATGTGAGTTTCGGATGGTTAACGGATAAAAAAGTAGACTAAAATAGCTGCTGCAATTTCCTTTTACTGCAAATTCCATTTCCCAGAATCTCCCAGAATAGGGCCATGATCGAGCCCAGGATCGAAGCCACGATCGAAGGAAGGATCGAAGGCCAGAGTCGAGGGCCATGATCGAGGGTCAGAATTGATTTTGAGGAGAGGCGAGTTTTGATAGATTTTCAAGGAAAACTTAAGGTAAGTCCCTTGTGATCATTTCTACTCCATAATATTGAATTATCATCGAATAATCCGACTAGATTACATGTTTTTGAGGTGTAAATCGGAGATTTGAACATAGAAATTTGGAAATACGATTTGTAGATTTGAGGGTCGAGTTGAGGTCGGATTTTGGTAAAATTGGTATGGGTAGACTCGTGGTTGAATGGGCTTTCGGATTTTATAACTTTTGTCGAGTTCTGAGATGTGGGCCCCACAGGCGATGTTTGAGCTAAATTTTGGATTTTTATGGAAAATTAGTATTTTCTTATGGAATTAATTCCAATAAATTTTATTGACTGAAGCGAATTATTTGTAACTAGATTCGAGGCATTCAGAGGCCGATTTGCGAGGCAAAGGCATAGCAGAGTAAAGAATTTCACGTTTTGAGGTAAGTAACAGTTATAAATCTGGTCTTGAGGGTATGAAACCCCGGATTTTTGTGTCATGTGATTATTGTAGAGGTGACGCACATGCTAGGTGACGAGCGTGTGGGCGTGCATCATACCTCAGTCTTTCTTGATATTTGTTTATTTATTATGTTATCTTTGTTTGGGCTGATCTTTGTGATTTCCAAGAGCCCGAGAGACTAGAGAGGTTGAGGAATGAGTAAGGCCGATGGCCTGTTGGTGAGGTAAGGATATATGGCACGTGAGTTGTCCGTGCAGGATATTATAGCAGGTGAGTTGTCCATGCAGCATGTGAGTTATCCGTTCAACACGTGAGTTGTCCGTGCGGATTATGGCGCTTGGGCTGTAGGAGCCCCTCCGGAGTCTGTACACCCCTAGTGAGCGTGGGTACCCATTGAGTGTGAGTGCGGAGGGCGGGGGTTGACTTTTTGATATCGAGCTCGGATTCCGATTCCGGAAGTCGGAGTAGGTCCGTAATGTTGAATATGACTTGTGTGCAAAACTTGGGGTCAATCGGACGTGGTTTGGTAGGTTTCGTCGTCGTTTGTGGAATTTGATAGTTTAGAAGTTCATTAAGCTTGAATCCAGGTGTAATTCATGTTTTTGTTGTTGTTTGACGTGTTTTGAGGGCTAGACTAAGTTCATATGGTATTTTAGGACTTGTTGGTATATTTGGTTGAGGTCCCGGGGGCCTCGGGTGTGTTTCGGATGCTTATTGGATCGAATTTTGGACTTGTGCAATTGCTGAGTTTCTGGTGTTCTAGTGTTTCGCACCTGCCAGGAGGGAACCGCAGGTGCGGACACGCACGTGCTTTAAGCCAAGTGCAGAGGCGGGGGTTGAGGAGATGGTCAGGGGTTGCAGGTGCGATGGGATTTCCGCATCTGTGAACCCATAGATGCGCTTGAAGTTCCGCAGATGCGGAGAGTGAGCTGGAGGGGTGAACGCAGAAGCGGACCATTGTTCGCAGGCGCACACACACATGTGCGGCCCTTTTATCACAGGTGCAGACCCAGCCCTTTTAGTTATTTCCGCACATGCGAGGGAAATTCTGCATGTGCGGCGTCGTAGGTGCGACAGTGTGTCCGCAGATGCGGAAGAATTGGGCAGAAAATGGGATTCCGAGGGTTTGATTTCCATTTCGATTTTAGGACTTTGAGAGCTCGGTGTGAGTCGATTCTTTGAGGTTTCTTCAAGAAGATTGTTGGGATAAGTGATTCTAACTCGGATTGGACTATATTTCATGAATCTATTGCTATTTTAATCATCTAATTAGTGATTTGAGTTGTAAATTTGGGGGGAAATGGTAGAAACTTCATAGGATAACATTTCGAGTTTTGAAAGGTGATTTGAGGTTGGATTCGAGTAATTCTTGTATGGTTGGACTCGTGATCCGAAATAAGCTCAAACCGGCTCCCGGGCCCACGTCTCGAAATCCGACAAAAGTCATTGTAGAGTAGGATTTTGTGCGGGTTGAGGTAAGTAACAGTTTTAAATCTAGTCATGAGGGTATGAAACCTAGGATTTTGGTATGATGTGACTATTTTAGAGATGACGCACATGCTAGGTGATGGGCGTGTAGGAGTGCACCGAGGGGGATTGTGACTTGGTCCGTCCCGTGAGACTATAAAGTCGAATTGCCTATTGTTAATTACTTGTTCTCTCTGTGTTATAAAAATTTGACTGCAAATCATGTTAGTATCATGCTTAGGCTATGTGATGGTACTGTTGGGATCCGCAGAGGATGCATACTTGTTGAAGTATTTGTTAATTGCTGTCTCGTGCACAATCATAGTTTTACTTGCGTATCATATCTTAGTCTCTTCTTGATTCTTGTTGATACACTGTGTTATTTTTGTTTGGGCTGATCTTTATGATTTCTGAGAGTCTGAGAGTCTGAGTGCCAATCTGTGAGCTATATGTGTGTATATGAATCGGGTTGCATGCTGTAATGAGCCTTAGGGCTGTATATATGGATCGGGTTGCACGCCACAACGAGCCTCAGGGCTGTATATATATATGGATCGGGTTGCACGCCACAACCAGCCTTATGGCTATTTATATAGGATCGGGTTGCACGTTGCAGCGATATAGCGCTTGGGCTGAAGGAGCCCTTCCGGAGTCTGCACACCCCCAGTGAGCGCAGGTACCTATTGATTGTGAGTACTGAGGGCTGAGAGCCGAGTGATTGAGATGTTGTGACGAGTTGAGTGACTGTTGCCCTGAGAGGATATACTTGCTTTTTTATTTGTTGATGCAACTTAGTTGCTATCTGTCATTATCGTGAAATTTCTGAGGGATTCTATATCTAGATTTACCTGCATTGTAACTGTATAAGGCTGATTTGATTTGAACTACCGGATTTGAAAGCATGTCTATTCTTTGCTGGAATTATTGAAAATGAACTGTATTTGTATAGCTCGTCACTACTTTTCTCAGTTCCTTATTTATTTCTGTTACTTGTTGAGTTGGTTGTACTCATGCTACACCCTGCACTTCATGTGCAGATCCAGGTGTGTTTGATCACGGAGGTCGTTGAGTTCGAGCGCGATCGAGCACCGGAGACTATGAGGTAGCTGCCGGCGTCCGCAGACGTTGTCTCTCCTTCTATGTTTTCCTTCTATTCTATATTGATACTTAGACACTGTTTTATTAGACTGGATATCTAGATGCTCATGACTCAGTGACACCCCGATATCGGGTTATTTTTCCTCACTTATGTTTTATTTTGGGTTTTCCCCCGTTTTTATGAAAAACCTCGGTTACTTTAAATGTCTTACTTCATTTATGTTAAATTTTGAAAGTGTTTTGGAAAGTTCGGTTTGCCTAGTATCACGATAGGCACCATCATGACGGGTTACGTTTTGGGTCGTAACAAGTTGGTATCAGAGCCTAAGTTACATTGGTCTCATGAGTCATGAGCAGGGTTAGTAGAGTCTTGCGGATCGGTACGGAGACGTCTGTACTTATCTTCGAGAGGTTGCAGAACCCTTAGGAAAAACTTCACATTCTTGAATTCTTGTCGTGTAAATCTTTTGATTCTGGTAACTAAATTTCTGTTGTTTTAATTCTCTCACAGATGGTGAGGATGCGTACTACGGAACAGGATGGACAACCACCAGTACCACCAGTCAGGACCGCGAGAGGCCAAGGTCGCGGTAGGGGCAGAGGTGCAGCGCACACAATAGCTGGGGTAGTACCTGAAGACCCACTAGTTGCCCCAGTTCATGAGCAGGCTCCAGTTGTGGACGAGCCTGTGGGACCAGCTAAGGCACCACCCGTTCCCATAGTGATTCCAGGCCTTAGCTTAGATTCTGACCGCGTGTACAAGTCTTGCTCAAGCGGTCTCTGTTCCGGCTACAACAACCACTTCTCAGGTTTGGGGAGGCACTCAGACTCCTGCCGCCCATACACCAGAGCATGTGGTACAGGGATTCCAGACACCGGGGGAACCACCAGCCCAGTCGGTTGCCGCTGCTAAGGATTATGTTGTTCCTGCTATGCCTGAGGATGATCGGCGTAGATTGGAGAAGTTTGGAAAGCACAGGGCTTCTTGGATATGTGTCAGAGGATACTCCATACGGCAGGTATTCTAGAGACCAGTGGGGTCTCGTTCACTATCTTTCAGTTCTCAGGGGCTTCATTCAGTTGGTGGGAGGCTTACGAGAGGCGTAGGCCGATCGGCGTAGCACCCCTTACATGGCAGCAGTTCTCCGTTCTTTCCCTGGAGAAGTTCATGCCTCAGTACTGCAGAGAGGAGCTGTGCAGGCAGTTCGAGCAGCTTCGTCAGGGTGATATATTTGTGACATAGTATGAGACGATATTTTCTGAGTTGGCCCGTCATGCTATCTGGTTGGTTTCCATAGAGAGAGAGAGGATCAGGAGGTTCATAGATGGCCTCACTTTTCAGCTGCAATTTGTTATGACTAGAGAGAGAGTGTCTGGTGCTACTTTTGATGAGATTGTTGACATTGCTTGTCAGAGTGAGATGGTTCGCAGCCAGGAGCGGGTTGAGAGAGAGGCCAAGAGTCCTCGTGGACAGGGTGGATTTAGCGGTGTTCCTTCTGGGGGCAGTTCCACCACGGTAGGGGTCGTCCTTTCAGACATGCTCAAACGGCTCACCCAGTTCACCGTGGTGCATCATCTAGCCATGGTTCACATAGTTATCAGCAGGGCCATTTATCTCTCAGTTCCCTCCCAGCTCAGAGTTCGTCCCGTGCTCCATCGGGTCAGGGCTCGTCTATGCCAAGTCCTTCTACTAGTTATCCTGGCGCTCGGGGCTCCCTTCAGTCCCCAGCACCAGCTCCGTGGAGTTGCTATGAGTGTGGAGAGTTTGGCTACATTAGGAGACATTGTCCCTGCCTTAAGGGAGGTACGGCTCAGCAGAGAAGCCAGTCTATGATATCAGCACCAGTTTCTTCGCCACCCGCTCAGCCAGCTCGGGGTGGAGCCCAGTCAGCTAGGGGTCGCCCGAGAGGGGGAGGCCGATTATGGGGCGGCCAGGCCCGTTTCTATGCTCTTCCTGCGAGACCAGATGCCATTGCTTTGGATGCTGTGATTACATGTATTGTCTCAGTTTTCCATAGAGATGCCTCTGTATTATTTGACCATGGTTCCACTTATGCAGATGTGTCCTCGTATTTCGCTCATTATCTGGTTATGCCCCGTGAGTCTTTAATTGCATCTGTTCATGCATCCGCTCCAGTGGGCGATACTATTATTGTGGACCGTGTATATCGGTCATGTGTGGTGACTATTGGGTGTCAGGAGACTAGAGTAGACCTCTTGTTGCTTAGTATGGTCAATTTTGACATGATTTTGGGTATGGATTGTTTGTCTCCATGTCATGATGTTCTAGATTATCACACTAAGACCGTGACGTTGGCGATGCCGGGTTTGTCGATGGTTGAGTGGAGCGGATCTATAGACTATGTTCCCAGTAGAGTGATTTCATACTTGAAAGATCAGCGGATGGTTGAGAAGGGTTGTCTATCTTATCTGGCCTTTGTGAGGGATGTTAGTGTATAGGCCCTTGCTATTGATTCTGTTCTGGTGGTGCGAGATTTTCCGGATGTGTTTCCTGTAGACATGTCGGGCATGCCGCCTGACAGGGATATTGATTTCGGTATTGATTTGGTGCCGGGCACTCAGCCCATTTCTATTCCACCGTATCGTATGGCACCGGCGGAGTTGAAGGAGTTGAAGGAACAACTTCAAGAACTCCTTGACAATGGGTTTATTCTTCCTAGCGTGTCACCTTGTGGTGTACCAGTTCTATTTGTAAAGAAGAAGGATGGTACTATGAGAATGTGCATTGATTACAGACAGTTGAACAAGGTCACAATCAAGAACAAGTATCCATTGTCGCGTATTGATGATTTGTTTGACCAGCTTCAAGGAGCGATAGTGTTCTCCAAGATTGACTTGAGGTCAGGGTATCACCGGCTGAAGATTCGGGACTCAGATATTCTTAAGATAGCTTTCAGGATCCGATATGGCCATTATGAGTTCCTTGTGATGTCTTTTGGGTTGACCAACACCCCAGCAATATTCATGCATTTGATGAATAGTGTGTCTCAGTCTTATCTTGACTCGTTAGTTATTGTATTCATTGATGACATACTGGTGCACTCTCGTAGCCAGGAAGAGCATGCTCAGCATCTGAGGATTATGTTACACCGATTTAGGGAGGAGAAGCTTTATGCAAAGTTCTTCAAGTGACAGTTTTGGCTTAGTTCAGTGGCGTTCTTGGGACACATGGTGTCCAGTAAGGGTATTCAGGTAGACCCAAAGAAGATAGAGACGGTTCAGGGTTGACCCAGACCGTCCTCAGCCACGCAGATTCGGAGTTTTCTAGGTTTGGCTGGTTATTACCGCCGTTTCGTGGAGGGCTTCTCATCTATTTCATCGCCCTTAACTAAATTGACCCAAAAGGGTTCTCCTTTCAGGTGGTCGGGGGAGTGCGAGGACAGCTTTCAGAAGCTCAAGACTGCTTTGACCACGACTCCAGTTCTAGTTCTACCATCAGTTTCTGGTTCTTACACAGTGTATTGTGATGCCTCGTGGATAGGCATTGGGTGTGTTTTGATATAGGCGGTAGAGTGATTGCTTATGCTTCGTACCAGTTGAAGCCCCGTGAGAAGAATTATCATGTCTATGACCTTGAGTTAGCACCTATTGTTCACGCCTTGAAGATTTGGCGGCACTATTTGTACGGGGTCCATTGTGAGATTTACACTGATCATCGGAGTTTACAGCATCTGTTCGAACAGAAAGATCTTAACTTGCATCAGCGGAGGTGGTTAGAGCTTCTTAAGGACTAAGCTATCACCATTTTGTATCATCCCGGGATGGCCAATGTGGTGGCCGATGCCTTGAGTCGCCGGGCGGAGAGTTTGGGGAGCTTGGTATATCTTCCAGCAGCAGAGAGGCGATTGACATTGGATGTTCAGGCCTTAGCTAGTCAGTTTGTTAGATTGGATATTTCTGAGCTGAGTCGAGTATTGGCTAGTGTGGTCTCTCGGTCTTCTCTTTATGATCGTATCAGGGAGCGTCAGTATGAGGACCCCCATCTACTTGTCCTTATGGACACGGTCTAGCATAATGATGCTAAAGAGGTCACTATTGGGGATGATGGTGCATTGAGGATGTAGGACCGGATGTGTTTGCTCAATGTAGATGGTTTGCATGAGTTGATTCTCAAGGAGGCTCACAGTTTGCGGTATTCTATTCATCCAAGTGCTGCGAAGATGTATCATAACTTGAGACAGCATTACTGGTGGAGGAGAATGAAGAAGGACATAGTGGAGTATGTAGCTCGGTGCCTAAATTGACAGCAGGTGAAGTATGAGCATCAACGACCAGATGGGTTGTTTCAGAAGTTAGAGATTCCGAGTGGAAGTGGGAGAGGATCACTATGGATTTCATTGTTGGGCTTCCACGGACTCAGCGGAAGTTTGATGCAATTTGGGTAATTGTAGACCGGCTGACCAAGTCAACTCATTTCATTCCTGTGATGACTACCTATTCTTCCGAGCAGCTGGATCGAGTGTATATCCGCGAGATCGTCAAGCTTCATGGCGTACCAATATCTATCATTTCTGACTGGGGTACGTAGTTTACATCACGGTTCTGGAGGGTCATACAACATGAGTTGGGCACTCGAGTGTAGTTGAGCATATCATTTCACCCTCAGACGGATGGACAGTCCAAGTGCACTATTCAGATATTAGAGGATAAGATCTGTGCGTGTGTGATAGAGTTTGGGGGTTCGTGGGATCAGTTCTTGTCACTAGTGGAGTTTGCCTACAATAACAATTATCAGTCGAGTATCCAGATGGCACCGTATGAGACTCTGTATGGTAGGCGATATAGGTCTTCAGTGGGTTGGTTCGAGCCTGACGAGGCTAAATTATTGGGTACAGACTTGGTTCAGGATGCTCTGGAGAAGGTTAGGATGATTCAGGATAGACTACGCACAACCTAGTCCATGCAGAAGAGTTATGCGGATCGGAAGGTTCGCGATGTTGCATTCATGGTTGGAGAGTGGGTGTTGCTCCGGGTGTCACCCATGAAGGGTGTTATGAGGTTCAGAAAGAAGGTCAAGCTGAGCCCGAGGTTTATCGGTCCATTTGAGGCATTGCGACGTGTTGGGGAGGTTGCTTATGAGCTTGCCTTGCTTCCCAGTCTAGCAGGAGTTCATCCAGTATTCCATGTTTCTATGCTCTGGAAGTATCACGACGATCCGTCCCACGTATTGGATTTCAGCTCAGTTCAGTTGGACAAGGATTTATCTTATATTGAGGAGCTGGTGGCGATCTTGGATAGGTAGGTTCTAAATCTGAGGTCGAAGAATATTGCTTTTGTGAAAGTTCTGTGGAGGGGTCAGCCGGTCGAGGAGGTGACTTGGGAGACCGAGCATGATATGTGCAGCCGTTATCCTCATCTTTTCATCACTTCAGGTATGTCTCTATGCTCGTTCAAGGGCGAATGATTGTTTTAAGAGGAGGAGGATGTAACGACCCGGCCGATCGTTTTGAGTGTATTAGCCCCGATCCCCTATTTACTATTTTCTCCGTATCTGTTTCTAATTATGTGACTTGCCCGGAGGCCTTGTTTTGGTTTCAGAGTGATTTGGGACATTTAGTCCCTAAAACGGAAGCTTAAGTCTTAGGATTTTGACTGTAGTCGAAATTTTGTGAAGACGACTCCGGAAAGGAGTTCCGTCGGTTCCGTTAGCTCCGTTGGATAATTTTGGACTTAGGACCGTATTTGGACTGTGCATCTAACGTCTATAGCTAATTTAGGCTTGAAATGGCGAAAATCGAATTTTTGAGAAGTTTGACTTTTTGATATCAGGGTTGGATTTCGATTTCGGAAGTTGGAGTAGGTCCGTAATGTTAAATATGAATTGTGTGCAAAATTTGAGGTCAATCGGACGTGGTTTGGTAGGTTTCGGCGTCGTTTATGGAATTTGAAAGTTTAGAAGTTCATTAAGCTTGAATTCGGGTGTAATTCATGATTTTGTTGTTGTTTGACGTGTTTTGAGAGCTCGACTAAGTTCGTATGGTGTTTTAGGACTTGTTGGTATATTGGTTGAGGTCCCGGGGGCCTCGGGTGTGTTTCAGATGCTTATCGGATCAAAATTTGGACTTGTGCAATTGCTGAGTTTCTGGTGTTCTGGTGTTTCGCACCTGCGAGTGGGGAACCGCAGGTGCGGACACGCACGTGCATTAGGCCAAGCACAGAAGCGGGGGTTGAGGAGATGGTCAGGGGTCGCAGGTGCGAGGGAATTTCCGCATCTGCGAACTTGCAGATGCGCTTGAAGTTCCGCAGATGCGGAGAGTGAGCTGGAGGGGTGACGCAGAAGCGGACCATTGTCCGCAGGCATGCACACGCAGGTGCGTCCCCTTTATTGCAGATGCGGACCCAGCCCTTTTAGTCATTTCTGCACCTGTGAGGGAAATTCCGCAGGTGCAGCAGTGTGTCCGCAGATGCGGAAGAACTAGGCAGAAAATGAGATTTTGAGGGTTTGATTTCCATTTCGATTTTGGGACTTTGAGAGCTCGGTGTGAGGCGAGTTTTTGAGGTTTCTTCAAGAAGATTGTTGGGGTAAGTAATTCTAACTCGGATTGGACTATATTTCATGAATCTATTGCTATTTTTATCATCTAATTAGGGATTTGAGTTGTAAATTTGGGAAAAATGGTAAAAATTTCATAGGCTAAAATTTTGAGTTTTGGAAGGTGAATTGAGGTTGGATTCGAGTAATTCCTGTATGGTTGGACTCGTGAGTGGATGAGTGTTTGTATTTTGTGACTTTTGTCGGATTTCGAGACGTGGGCCTGGGAGTCGGTTTGAGCATATTTCGAATTTTGGCTTATAGTTTCGTGTTTTTCTTGTGGAATTGATTCTTTTAGCCTATATTAATTATATCGTGTTGCTTGTGGCTAGATTCGGGGTGTTTGAAGATTGATTTGAGGGGCAAATCATTGCGGAGTAGGATTTTGCGCGGGTTGAGGTAAGTAACAGTTTTAAATTTGGTCCCGAGGGTATGAAACCCCAGGATTTTGGTATGATGTGACTATTTTGGAGGTGACGCACATGATAGGTGACGGGCGTGTGGGCGTGCACCGTGGGGGATTGTGACTTGGTCCGTCTCATGAGACTGTAAAGTCGAATAGCCTATTGTTAATTACTTGTTCTCTCTGTGTTATAGAAATTTGACTGCAAATCATGTTAGAAATCATACTTAGGCTTTGTGATGGTATTGTTGGGACCCACAGAGGACACATACTTGTTGAAGTATTTGATAATTATTGTCTTGTACTCAGGCATAGTTTTACTTGCGTATTATATCTCAGTCTCTTCTTGATTCTTGTTGATACACTGTGTTATTTTTGTTTTGGCTTGATCTTTATGATTTCTGAGAGCCCGAGAGACTAGAGAGGTGGATAACTGAGTTAGGGCCTGAGTTCGAGCTGTGAACTATATGTGTGTATATGGATCGGGTTGCACGCCGCAACGAGCCTTAGGGTTGTATATATGGATCGGGTTGCACGCCGCAACGAGCCTCAGGGCTGTATATATATATGGATCGGGTTGCACGCCACAACCAGCCTTATGGCTATTTATATAGGATCGGGTTGCACGTTGCAGCGATATAGCGCTTGGGCTGAAGGAGCCCTTCCGGAGTCTGCACACCCCCAGTGAGCGCAGGTACCTATTGATTGTGAGTACTGAGGGCTGAGAGCCGAGTGATTGAGATGTTGTGACGAGTTGAGTGACTGTTGCCCTGAGAGGATATACTTGCTTTTTTATTTGTTGATGCACTTAGTTGCTATCTGTCATTGTCGTGAAATTTCTGAGGGATTCTATATCTGGATTTACCTGCATTATAATTGTATAAGGCTGATTTGATTTGAACTACCGGATTTGAAAGCATGTCTATTATTTGCTGGAATTATTGAAAATGAACTGTATTTGTATAGCTCGTCACTACTTTTCTCAGTTCCTTATTTATTTCTGTTACTTGCTGAGTTGGTTGTACTCAAGCTACACCGTGCACTTCATGTGCAAATCCAGGTGTGTTTGATCACAGAGGTCGTTGAGTTCGTGCGTGATCAAGCACCGGAAACTACGAGATAGCTGCCGGCATCCGCAGACCTTGTCTCTCTTTCTATGTTTTCCTTCTCTTCTGTATAGATACTTAGACACTGTTTTATTAGACTGGATATCTAGATGCTCATGACTCAGTGACACCCCGATGTCGGGTTATTTTTTCGCACTTATGTTTTATTTTGGGTTTTACTCCCCATTTTTATGAAAAACTACGGTTATTTTAAATGTCTTAGTTTATTTCTGTTAAATTTTGAAAGTGTTTTGGAAAGGTCGACTTGCCTAGTATTACGATAGGCGCCATCATGATGAGTTAGGTTTTGGGTCGTGACAGAAAAATATAATTAAATTATCAAAATAAAAAACCTTCCAAGTACTCGAGAAGCAAAAGGTTCAAAAAAGGAGAAGGAAAAAACTTATTTTATGAGCACTTATAGTAACGTCAAAAATTCAAAAATGTTCGCTCTTGATCGTTTCCTCTGATGAACATTGCAAGAGCAATATCCTTCGTTACTTTTTTTCTCAGTCCAAGTACTCTAGTTGGTTATGGAAGTTAATTATACAAATAGACAAAAATTGATGATTTAACTCGAAAAATACTAAAAAGAAAGAAGTTTTTACCCGAGGAACAATGAAGAATATCTCTCATCTGAATATGTACAAAACTCTTGGATTTGTTGGACTTTGTTATACATCTGTTAAAAAACCTACAAAATCAATATTTTATTAGGAAAAAATAGAAAAAAGATTTTGGTACGAAATTTACCTTCTCACAAATTAAGCAGCATACTGGATTGATCTGCAGCCCTTCTAACACTGCTTATTCTTAAAATTCAAAATAAATAATGAAACAAAGAAGAGAAAATAAAAGGCCTATAACTTACTTGGATCAAATAAGTAAAAGAAAGTATCTTGCTTCTAATTCTTTATAGTGTCGAATATCTTGGAGAGATAAAGGATCCTCTTAACTGAAAAATGAGAAGAAGAAAAAAAGCAAAAACTGCATTAAAGGGAGGTGGACGTAGGAAGAGTACATTAGTATTAGAATCCGCGCGATGCACGGATAATTTGACAAAATATTAATCTTATAAAATTATAATCTAATATATCATATTATTTTAATAAATGTTAGTTATTATTTTATTATTTAAAGTAGTGTACATAAATATAATAAAATCTATACAAAATCAAAGGATACACATTATATAGTAATCAAATAAATTATTTATTCTTTATTATTATTAAATTAGCAAGTACTTAGTATTATACATTTACTAATATAACTTTTTATTAACTTGCTAGTTGAATATAACATAGATATATATTTTCTTACTCTTGAAATAAAATTATTTTTTAAACTTATGTTATATTGTTCAAAATTCTTCAATTATCTAAATTTATTGATAATTGTTTTGAGTGTTATTTATTTATCTTTTATTTTTAATCAATTTAATTCAAATATAAATATCAGAAAATTATATTTATCCCACTTTTTCCTACATTCTTTTCTACTGTAATATTTGATTGATTTTCTCAATTTTGTAGTTTATAGAAAATGTAAATATTATAATATTTTTTTACTAAATTATAATTGTGAATTCATCAAAAGTATAAAGAGATAAGCCTTTTATTATTTTATAAAAAACTATCAATATTTTAATAATTAATAATTTATTTTATATAATATTCTTATCTTATGTATAATATCCTAATAGTATCTTTATATTTTTATATTTTTTATTATAAAATTATGAGTTCTATTTATTAACTAAAATTTTCTGTATGAGAAATTTAATTAGTATATATATATATAGTTTTAGTATTGTTACATTGTTAATAGTAATTTTTATTAGAAATGACTTTGTTTAATATTATTTTCTATTACTTTCTTTTTGTAATATAATAGAAGATATATTTTTTTATTTTTTGTGATTTTAATTTTTTATTTTAAAATAATTTAAAAACTCCAACTTGAAACTACTCTCCAATTTGAATGCTTGTTTTTTTTAATTTTTGTTTTTTATTATAAAATATTTTATTTTATTATTTTATAGATATTTAAATTCAAAAATAATAATCAATAACTAATTATTAACTACTTATGCCATGTGACTTTTCTCTAGGCTGCCACTTGGCTTAAGGAGAGTTTTTTTCTCTCCTTTTAATAATATATAGATTTTATAGATATTTAAATTCAAAAATAATAACCAATAACTAATTATTAACTACTTATGCCATGTGGCTTTTTTCTAGGCGGCCACTTGGCTTAAGGAGAGAGTTTTTTCCTCTCCTTTTAATAATATATATAGATATAGATATAGATTAGGAGAATTAAAGTAGGTAGTTATTCATTTTTCAGTTTTTATCAAGAAATTTTTACCTAGCTATACAATAATAGAAACATATTTACCACCTTTATTTAAGTTTCTTATTAATTACTTTGTATATCTGCTTTCACTTCCTGAAAAAATTCAATAGGACATAAACAGTTAACAAAGCACCTCACAAATAAAAGGCAAGGTATATTTAGGAAGTGCCACATGCAGGGCTATTCCATGCATGGTCTCTCTTTAAAACGTAGCAAACATCACTTTCAATTAGAAACTGCGCACTTTGTTTTAAGGTACCTATCACCTACATTTGAGACATGTCAAAGTTGTTTCCATTCAACTTCTAAACAATGAACACAAATAAATATATATCCAGAAGGAACGTGGTACAACTTCAAGTGGTATACATAATCTTTTATAAATACCAAAAGAATAAAAGTTAAATCACAAGCAATACTCATGTTAATTTACGTTAATTATAATATGCTACCAAACAATGGATAAGTAGTTGAGTTAGAGCTGGAGATTCACATAGAAACAATGACCGAGCCCGGAACCGGTTCTTTTGGACTCAAAAAACTAAAATATGTAGAAAAAAACTGGCCACCATAATATGTATAGCGCGGTATTTCACCGCGCTATAACTTAACGGTTGTTTGTCCGTTAAGGTATAGCGCGATTATTTACCGCGCTATACTTAAGTATTGGGCCCACCAATAATTCTTCTGATATTAACTGATACACCGGTATTTCAACATGGTATAACGCGGTGAATTATCGCGCTATACGTAAAATTTGAGCCCACTAATAATTCTTTTGTACTTAGTTGACAGACCAATAATTCTACTGGGTATAGCGCACATATTTAAGGCGCTATACATCAATATTTTTCTTATTTAAAGAGTTTCAGGAGGATTTTGTAAAAATCTATTCAGAATCCTTCAAGTCTTCCGAAATATTTATTCGTTAAGTTATTTTGCATTTTGTCATAATGTCTGAAGAGCGAAGAATTAGGGTTTCATTATATTGGGGGGAGGAGGGAGGGGATGAGGTGGGGGTTGAGGTTGTGGTGGCGAATAACTCAGTAAGCTATAGTTTATCTCCACAGTGTCATGTTAAGTTGCCACTTACAATGGAGTACGATACATTGGTATCGTTGTTATGTAAAAAAATGAGTGTGAGCAAATGTTCAGTGAATATTAAAGTAACCGGAAGATATCTGTATTTTGTTATTCCGCAAGGGGTTGCTTGTTATGCTGAGTTTAACATCGAAGATGATGAAACTCTGAGAGATTTTTTGAGGACTCTGGATGAACATCGGGAATATCTTGTGATAAAAATGTTGGAAATGTACGTCAAGGCTGAAGACGTTCGCAATAATGAGGTTCCGTAAAGTAGGGATATCTCTCAATTATTGGGTAGTTATTTTGGAGCAGTTCTAGCCGAACAGGTTCCGGGTGAAAGAGTTTGGCCTGATCTAAACTTATCTCCACAGGCGAATGAGGAGCGAGGAAATAATTTCTCCCCTAGTTTACATAATCCACAAGCCGAGTGGTAAACTTCAATTTTTCTTTGTGTTACGATGTTTATTTTTATGTAATGAATTTGTATTAACACTTATATATATTTCACAGGGGGTACCGGCCAGATATGAATTTTACATCAACACATTATGATTTGTAAGTGAAGTGATAAAGCTATATGTAAAGTTTGGATCAATTTGAGAAACTCATTATTTTATTGGTTGTGCAGTGAAAACGAGTAACTTGAAGGTCATGTCCTTACTCAATTGCCCGAAGATGACATATTTAATCGGGATCTGGCAGATGCGCAGAGTCAGGAAGAGAATAGTGATTATGACAACAATGCTGATGAGTCTGGAGATGACGCACCCTTCCCTGATGAGGGTGATGAGGAGGAGGAAGAGAATGTTGAACCTGATTTGACGAGGGAGCATGCTCCACCTCCCGTTAGACCAAGAGTGTACGAGTCCCACATGTCGTTTCATTCAAGGGAGATTCTCTACCTTGATCATTTGCCAAGTATGCCGGATGTGGATGCCCTCACAAGGATCTTGACGAAATTCAGACAACAATGTGGGATGAATCTAGAGCAACGGTGCTGTCAAAGGGCATGCTTTTTGCTGATAAAGCGCGCCTAAGCAGGGTGGTGTGAATATGCAGCATAAAAGAGTGTCGTGAGATCGTGGTTCATGAGTCATCTCCGCATGTATACAAGGTTATTTGTCGTAGATGGTTTATGGGTTGTAATTGTATATTGCGTGCGAGAAGGCTGAAAACAAATATATAGGGTGTGGGTAAATACATTGGCACCCACAATTGTGAAATAGACACATTCAGTGGGAATCATTTTAACTTGAATGTTGACTTGATTTCTCTTGTCTTGATTTCGCACATTAAAGCATCCATAAGGTACAAAATCAAAGAGGTTATAACATTTGTCCACTAGGTATATGGGTGTACCATTACCCAAAAAAAAGTATTTCTCGGGCGCAAATGTGCATTTGAAATTGTTTATGGTAACTGGGATAAGCCCTTTGCAACTCTACCCAGGTACATGGACGCATTGCAATACTTTAACCCCGGGACTGTTGTTGAATGGAAGCTTGAGCGGAGCACGGGAATAGCAAAACCCATATTCAGATATGTGTTCTGGGCATTTAAACCAGCCATTGATGGTTTTGTACATTGTCAGCCGGTAATATCCATAGACGACACTCATGTCTATGGAAAGTATGATATTAAGTTGTTGATCGTCGTTGCAGTAGATGCTAATGGAAGTATATTCCCCCTAGTATTTTCTATTTGTGCCAATGAAAGTAAAGAGATGTGGACATTATTTTTGAACCACTTGAAGGAGCACGTTGTCAGACAACGTGCAGGTGTTTGTCTAATATTTGATCATCATGGCGGTATTTTAAGTTCTGTACAGAATTTGCATACATGGTAGGAACTGTATGCCTACCACCGTTACTGTGTGAGGCACCTGAAGGCCAACTTCCAGAGGGCTTATCCGAACAAGGACTTGCATGATTTAATGTGGATGACTGCAACAGATCACCAAGAGTGTAAATTCAGAAGACAAATAGAATTGATCAGACATGAAGACCAAGAAGCCTATACTTGGTTGATACGACATGAGCTTGACAAGTGGATTTTGCATGCGGATGGTGGCATAAGATGGGAAATTCTGTCTATAAATGTGTCAGAGTCTTTCAACGGGTTATTGAAGTCTGCATGTGGATTGCCTGTCACTGCCATGGTGCGGATGTCATTCAAGCAGATGGCAGAGAGGTTTGTTGAAAGGTCTAGAGGTGCATCCTCATTGATGGAAAGGGGTGTTGAATTCATGCCAATACCAATGAAAAGATTTGAGAAATACAGGAAGCGAGCACAGTGGCATTTATTTTTGCAGTATTGCAACGAGCGAAATATTTTTGAAGTTCGCACCGTTATCCATCATAATCGGGGGAATAATACACACACCATCAATGAAATCAGAAGGTTATGCTCCTGTGAGAAATGGTCCATCTATCACATGTCGTGCTCACATGCCATAAAGTACTTTCAACATACAGGTTTCGCGGCAACGAGGTATGTTGATAAAGAATATAGTGTTGCTGCGTACTTAAACACCTATAGTGGACAGTTGCAGCCAGTGGGTGCTAAGCATTATTGGCCGCCGGAACCATTTAAAATGGTGTGTAACAAGGAGTATGTGCGTCAACGACAAGTGCAGAAAAGAACGAGTATACGGAACCAAATGGATGTTGGTGATACCGTTTATGCACGTAAATGTGGCATATGTTCCCAAATAGGACACGACCACTATAAATGTCCTTCAGCTGGTTTAAGTAGCGGTGGTAATTCAGCTCCCGGTGAAAGTTCATCCAATGTGCCCAATATATTAAGGATACACGTAGTATTTTGTTGCAGTAATTTGTTGTAATAAATGTATGTAAATGTTCAGCTTGCAAAATGTATAAAATAAAATTATTTTTCCAATGGGGTTAAATCTAATTGATATTTAGCATTAATACTTCAGTACAACAATTTAACATACAACCCAAGAAAAAAACAATAGACATTCGCCATTATCATCGCTGTCTGGCACGATTTCAATGTCACTGTCTTCATCTTCTTCGTCAACATCGTGTATGCACCCTTTGGGATCGAGGGCATCGTAATCTAGGCCAGAAATAAATGTAGATTTGAAGAATGGTATGATAAACCCATTAACCAGGAATACTACAAATCATGTTTGCAGTATGCTTGGAATATGACCGGTGAATACGAACTCCATATCTTTAAAGTACAACAACAACTTGCAGCGGTGAAGAAGAAATTGCTGGCCCACGATGGTACTGCTCCGGCGGAAAATAATCAGCCTTGTGTCCTAATCTCTCGTTATCTCGGGATTGCCTCAATGTATGGGAAACCAGATCTGTAACCTGGTGGCCATACTCGTGCAAAGCTGCCGCTCCCTCGCCGGTATGCTGTTGCATCTGCAGCCCCAATTGGTAGAACAGATGTAAGCCAATAGCCTGCACAATATGTAAAATATTAATTACGGAATGCTAGGTTAACATTATAAGTAAGTATAACAGATAACATACTAGTGCCTCATACCTCCTGGCATATAGAATGTACCGACCACCAGCGCGATGAATGGGATTCCCGACGAAATTCGGATAACACTGCGGTACCAGCCCATATACTCATGCTCACCATCTGTACGCTCAGGTGGAGGGGGTGGAGGAATCAGGTTATGCCGACGATCCCAAATCTCAATCTGCTCCTCTAGCCAGACTACGTATGTCTCGTCAACCTTGGAACGATCATCTCGCTGGTAATATGTCCTAAGCCAAGCGGGAGGAGTAGGTACAAGCTGCGGTTGACCAAACTGGCGAAGGACTCGCTCGGTGGGATGATGCTCGACAATATCGAGACACATCAATGGGCGAAAAAGCTCCACATAAGTCGGTCGCTCGAGCAATAATCGGGCAAACCAACTATTACCTCGTCGTTGTATGGCCTCCATATCAACTATTAAGTAAAAACAGGAATCGTGAGTAAACACAACATATATAAAGCTAGACCAAGTAAACTTAAGTATACATGTACCTGCGCGCCCTCCAGCAAATCCAACAAATCCCTGCAATAGGGGAGATTATGTCGAGCCTTGACCTCGCGTCCGTAGCCTGGCCTAGCTAAAGGGAGAAACAGTGGAGGTGGTGCATCCGAAGAGATGGGTGGTAGAGGTGGCTGCAATTGCAGGAACCGTTCCCAAGCCCAAATAATTGACTATGTTTTCACCTGCAGCAGGGGCAAAAATCCGGCAACGTTTCGCTGGGTGCCCATGCTCGCCCGACACATCTGCCTATTCAAATAACCTAGAACAGCTGCACCCCAGCTGTAACCAGATAAATCATCTAGCCGCTCAAGATGATGAAGAAATCTCAAGCTGACTAGGTTTCTCGAAGTGTTCGGGAACAATACCCCACCAAACATAAGCAGCATCAACAATCTCTTGTACGAGTCGATATGAAGATCAGCTGTATCATCTGTAATGTCCGCATCCATCGCCTCCAGATGCAGCCGGACGGGCGTCAACTACAAACGACTGGCCTCACTCAATGCAGCCTCCTCTGCTGGCTGGAAACCAGTGAGCCGCTGCAATATCTCCAGGTACTGCAATCCCGTATATTCTCTGAGAGCATGCGGGTAAGATACAGGATGTCCATCAATGGGCAGCCCATACAGAACCTCCACGTCTTGAAGCGTGATAGTAGCCTCGCCATTGGGTAAATGATTCGTGTGCGTCTCCGGTCACCACCGTTCTATCAAACCCGTGATCAATGACTAGTCCAACTGCAACCGGCCGATCTTTATGATCTTATAGAAACCCGTATCCTGAAGGCGTCTGACTATATGGGGATGGAGTGGGTGGGCCCTAAGAAAGTCCCACATATCGTCTACCCGTCTAGCGCGGAATGTCTGAGCCAAACGCTGCCCCTCCCATATGTACGAAGACCTATGTTTGGCCTGTAGCAACAGTAGCTCTAGTGATGTAGATCCGGGATGCACATGCGGAACCTCCATGACGACTACTGTAAATTGAACAATATTAATTAAAGTACTTTTCTTTTTCATTGCTTAACATCTTTAAATATATTGCAATATCTTTAATATTAAAATTTATTCGATATTTTTACTATATTGTTAATTATGTTGATACATTTCTATATTATAACTTTATATTTTATATATTAGTTTATTATTTTATATATTACTTTATTATTTTATATGTTAATTTACTATTTTATATGTTTATTTATTATTTAATATGTTTGTTTCTTATTTTATATGTTAGTTTATTATTTTATATGTAAGTTTATTATTTTATATGTTTGTTTGTTATTCACCTATTTTTGGTTATAATAAAATTAAATAATTAATTTTCATAACTATATAAGATTTAATTATTAAATATTCATATAACAATACTTAGTTTGACAAATATTGTTAACAGATATGTTTTGGGTTTGTGTTTGAACTAGAATTCGAGAGAGTTTGTGTTTGAACTATCAACTTTTTTCAGATATTTTTGGGTTTAACAGATAATTAAATGATTAATTTCAATAACTACAAAGATACTACGCTAAAGGGCACTACATTTTACTACGCTAAAATGCACTGCATTACAAATACGAGCACTACATTAAAATTACGGGCACAACATACCACTACAAGGGACTAAAGTCACATATTCATATATGTACAACAATAACATCTAAATAAAATTAATTATTCCTAAAATAATAATTTATCTATTTTACTAATCTTTTAGCAAATAACTAATCTAAAGCGGATAAAAACAACAAATTAATTTAATCACAAAACAATCACGAAAAAATATATAACAAAGTAAAAAAAAACTAATTAACATTATTTTTAACAACTAATAACAATTTCTCTATTTTACTAATTTTTTATCACACTATTAATATAATCCGGATAAAAAAACAAATTAATTAAATCGCAAAACAATCACAAAATAACAGAGAACACAGTAAAAATAACTAATTGGTATTTTTTATACATGAGTTTTAACAAAAAATAAGTCGGAATACCTCGATTTTAATTTTTTGGAAAGTGAAAGATTTGGAGCCGAAACGAGCAACCCACTACGAGATAACGCCTCAGATACGATGTGAGATCGAGAATCTACACTTTTTGTGGGACCGATGGGCTTCAACCGAGTTGTTTTTCATTAAAAAGGGGGGGGGGGGCGCTGGTTTTTTGGGGTTTTTAATGGGGGGAGGGTTCTGGTTTTGGTGGTGGGGAAGGAGAAGGGTCCGTTTATTTATGTAGGTATAACGCCCTTATTTCTTGGGCTATACTATAGCTCGTTAGATAAGGACGTTATACCTTCCCGTCCATTTAAGTTCAAATAAAGCGCGGTATTTCACCGCGCTATACCTTAACGGACAAACGTGTTGTTAAGGTATCGCGTGGTGAAATACCGCACGGTGAAATACCATGCTATATATATTATGGTCCCAAATATGTTTTCCCACACATTTTGATTCTTTGAGTCCAAAAGAACCATATTTTGGTTTCGGACTCAACATTGACCCTCTCTAGCTCCATTAAATCTTAATCGCAAGGATTTTCAAATACAGACCCTTATTTACTGCGCTATACTATAACTCGTTAGATAATGGCGTTATACCTTCCCGTCCATTTAAGTTCAAATAAAGTGCGGTATTTCACCGCGCTATACCTTAACGGACAAACGTGTAGTTAAGGTATCGCGTGGTAAAATACCGCGTGGTGAAATACCACGCTGTATATATTATGGTCCCAAATTTGTTTTCCCACACATTTTAGTTCTTTGAGTCCAAAAAAATTATATTTTGGTTCCGGACTCAACATTGACCCTCTCTAGCTCCATTAAATCTTAATCGCAAGGATTTTCAAATACAGATGTTCTGGCTCTCCCCCCCCCCCCTTCCTTTTGGGTTTAAATGGTTAGTACTTCTTTCCCTTTTCTCCTTCATATTGTTCCAGTAATGCACAATAAGTTATTTCTCCCTCGCTTCCTCAGTTTAATGTCTCGCTAAAGACACAAATCAATAAATTGAACCATAATAAAAGTCGATGCATGTCTATCAAACGTCTATTACAAGGATTAACTACATTTCCTTGTTATAGCTTGGCTATATTGTAACGACCCGACTTGTCGTTTTGAGAATTAACACCCCGTTTAGCGACTTAAGGTCCCGAGCAACTTCGTAATATGTATTATGACTTGCGTGTACGGCCGAGTTTTATTTTCGGATGATTCGGGATTAAATTGAAAGAACAAATTCTTGTTTTTGAAGTTTAAGTGAAAAGAGTTGACCAGAGTTTGATTTTTGTGCAAACGACTCCGGAATGGAGTTTTGGTTATTTCAATAGTTTCGTATGGTGATTTCGAATTTAGGCGTATCTCCGGATTTGGATGTGGAAGTCCGTAGGATAATTCGGCGCATTTTGGCGAAAATTGAGAAATTGGAGTTTCGAAATATTTATAAGTTTGACCGAGAGTTGACCTTATTGATAACGGGCTCGGATTTTGATTTAGGAAATTTGAATAGCTTCGTTATGATCAAATTACTAAAGTTATACCACTCAGTTAATTTGACGGACAATGAAGCTCGCTTCGCCAGACCAGACGCGGATCGTGTGCTTGTAGTGGACGACGAAGTGAGGCACACTTCGCTAGAGTAGACGCGCCCGAGCTCCAGCTCTTTTTAAGCCAATTCGGGGTTCATTTTTTCCATTTCACTTGGACGGATTTTGGAGCTCTCAAGACCACCAACTCCTCTCTTCTTCAAGGTAAGCAATCCTCATTATCTTGGTGTGTAGTTCCATCATTTCTAAACTAGTATTGATGAAACCTACACATAAAATACTTAGATCTCCAAGAAATTTCTTTAAGGATTCAAAGGAGGGGTTTTCAAGATTTCTTCCAAAAAGGTAATCATACACCCTTAGACTTACATGTACGGATTTATTATGGGAATATGAGTATAAATTAAGTATTAGAACTCCTGGTATGGTGATTGGAAGCCATAAATTCCCAATTTAAATACATAACCACTGTAGAGTTTGAAAGGTGATTAGCTGATGTAAAGTTTTTTGGTTGGATGTGAATGAATAGTCGTGTGTGTGATGATTGAAAGTTTTAAATTTGTTTAAGAATGATGGTGGGATAAATTATTGGTAATGGTGGTAGTTGGATGAACTAATTATATGGTTAAGAGATGTAGAGATTTATGCACTCTAGGTGTTTGACAAAATGCCTAAATGGCCTAAAAATATGGAATTTCTTACTAATACTAGTCCAATTGAATTATATTGATGTAGATTGAAGTTGTAAGAGTAGTTGAAGGTTTTTACTTTGTGGTATACCGTAGTTGGTTGTAATTCGGTTGCTTACTTTGTGTTGTTGTTGGAGCGGGTTGCACGCCGCAACGGAATCTATTTGAAAGATTATATTGTTGGAGCGTGTTGCACGCCGCAACGGAATTTATTTAGAGGATTATATTGTTGGATCGGTTTACACGCCGCAACGGAATTTATTTAAAAGATTATATTATTGGAGCGGGTTGCATGCCGCAATATAATTTATTTGAAAGATTATATTGTTGGAGCGAGTTAAACGCCGCAACGGAATTAGCAAATATGAAATTATTGTGGTATTAAGGTTAATTCTAATTGTGATTCCCATGATGCATTTCATGTTAGGACGGTTATTGTAGTTTCTTAAATCACCTCATTGTATTTGATTATAATTAATTAACCATCAATATATTAAAAATAAAATAATATGGACTTCCTGCGTGAGTCATGCATTTTATGTGATATGTTAAGTTGCTGAAAAATTTAGCAGATATAAATGAAAGAATTTTCAAGTTGTTCCACTTGTGTGTCTTTCAAAAACAAAACTCATACCTCATTCAAAGGTCTACTAATTTAAATGATGATTATATTTTTACTCTAAGTGATGTCTCAACCCTCTCATTATCTTATTGTCGTGTAAATTGCGTGAAAAATTATTATTTCATTTTACTTTAATAAATTTAATATTTATTTCGTTAAAACTTGATTGAATGTCTTATTTTGTATAAATATAATATTTTATCGGATCTCATATACTTCTAAACTAAACTCAATTGATATTATATTTGTACAACCTCTCCACTATTTTACTTTATTTAAATCCTAAAGTGCTTTAATGACTCATTTGATGTTTCACTGTATTTAAATTGAAAATTATATTTAATTATATTTAAATTATTCATTGGTCATCTTGGTTGATGTTGATACGGAAATTATACACATGGTAGCACGAGGATTTTGTCGTGCAAAAAGTGATTTGGAAAATGTGGGCACAAAATGCCACCTGTGCAAGAATTTGAAAGTTGTGAATCATGAATTGATATTTCGGGGAGTGATACCTCGGGTAATTTATGTTGAATTATATGCATCATAAATAATTTAATTGATTGATTTGTCAAATGATTCCTTACTTGAACCTACTCATATGTCATTTGTACTCTGACTATATTATTGCGTAATTACTTGATTGTTTTCTCGTTGTTATTCCGTGTTCTCATTGTTGATTTGAATTGGAAATTCTTCAGTTAATGGCCTTACATTGATATTCCTTCCTTGTTGGTTTTATATAGCATTTTGTACCGGTTTATATGTCTTGTAGGTGTCTTGACCTGGCCTCGTCACTACTCTACCGAGGTTAGGCTTGATACTTACTGAGTACCGTTATAGTGTACTCATACTACTCTTCTGCACATTTTTGTGTAGATCCAGGTACCTCGGTGTTGTTGATAATCTTGCTAATTGATTGGACATTGTTGTGGAGACTTAAGGTATACCTGTTGTCGCGTTCGCAGGCCCTAAGTCATCGTCTGATATTTTTTCTGCACTGTTGATTCTATTCCGGAACAGTTGTATTTAGAGATTATTCTAGTAAACTCTGTAGAGCTTGTGACTTGTACTGCCGGTTTTGGAATTGTAGGAAATTTCTATTTCATATTTAATAATTGTTGGTTGAGTTACCACTAATTCAGTAACCGTTAAGCTTACCTAGTCCTTAAGATTAGGTGCCATCATGACATCCTACAGAGGTAAATTTGGGCCGTGATAAGTTGGTATCAGAGTTCTAGGTTCATAGGTTCTACGAGTCACGAACGAGTTTAGTAGAGTCTTGCGGATCGGTACATAGATGTTTGTACTTATCTTCAAGAGGCTATAGAACTGTTAGGAAATTTTCACTTCTTTCATTCCTGTCATGCGAAAATTGTTGATTTTGGAGTTTGAGCCTTTGTATCTCTATTCTCTCACAAATGGTGAGGACACGTGCTACCGAGTCAGCTGAGCAGACAACCGCGCATTCTGCTAGGACCGTAAGAGGATGGGGACATAGTAGAGGCCGAGGAAGGGCACATATCGCAGCTAGAGCACCTGTCGGAGTAGCAGTTGAGGAGCCACCAGTAGCTCCGGTTGGGGGACAGGTACCAGAAAAACATGTTATTACTCCCGGACTTTAGGAGACTTTAGCACCGTTCCTGAACATGTTTGGTACATTAACTCAGGCGGGATCCATCTTTGTTTTACCAAATATTTCACAGATTGGGGGCAGAGTTCAGACTACTACCGCCCGTAATCCAGAGCAGCAGGTTCACATTGGTCAGGTTTCGGGTATAGTACCGGTACAACCTGTTATTTCGGTTCAGCCTGAGGTCAGGCCAGGGGCATCAGAATAAGAACAAAAGAGACTTGAGAGATTTAAAAGGTATAGTCTACCTACCTTCAATGGCACAACTACCGAGGATACCTAGGGATTTCTAGAAAAGTGTCACCATATTCTCCGCAACATGGGTATTGTGGAAGTGAGCGGAGTTGCCTTCACTACATTTCAGCTATCAGAAGCAGCGTATCAATGGTGGCAAACTTATGAAGAGGGCAGACCAGCCGATGCAACACCACCAAGTTGGGCTCAATTTTTGGAAATATTTTTGAAAGATTTTTTTCCCCAGACTCTCCGGGATGCATGACGCACAAAGTTTGAACGGTTGCATCAGGGCACCATGACGGTGTTAGAATATGCTATCAAGTTCAGTGAGTTAGCCCGCCATGCACCTATCTTGGTTCCTACGGTTAGAGAGTGAGTCAGCAGATTTATTAAAGGGATCGATTATGATTTTAAATTATGTATGGCTTAAGAGTTGCAGACTGACATTCCATTTCAGCAAGTAGTAGAGACTGCCAGAATGTTAGAATGTGTTCGAAGTAAGAAAAAGGAGTCTAAGGAGGCCAAAAGGTTTCAGAACCCTAGAGGATTCAGTGGAATCTACTCTGCAGTTATGACTCATCATGGCGGAGGGTCGGACAGTTGGTCAGCCTAGTCCATAATTCAGAATACTCGTAGTGATCCAGTTAGTAATTTTAGTACACCACCTACACGGGGTTCTTACAGTGGTTAATCCAGCTATCCGGCATATACTCAGTATGAGTATCTGCACCCGCGAAGGGGTTGTTATGAGTGTGGTGATACTAGGCATATCATGAGAGATTGTTCCAGACTTGGGAGAGGTGGATTTCATCAGAACACTCAGGCTACAGGCTCTATTCTAGTTACTACCCCACATGCATAGCCAGTTAGGGGTGGAGGACAGGAGGGTAGAGGGAGCCCTAGAGGGGGAGGCCCAGCCCGTTGATATAATTACTATGAATTGACTGAGACCAATACACCAGATGTTGTTACTGGTACGATCTCGATTTGTTATAAAAGAATATTTTCCTTAGTTTGATTCGGTTCTGAGTATCGAGGCGAGTCTTCCTATTATGCTTCACTTATGGGTGAGCTTCGTAATTCTGTAATCTACTTATGTGTTTACCCTTGTTGGGAGATTTTTATTGCGATATCTATGTCTATCAATTTTGTTTTGTACACTATTGTGGGCTATGATTCCAAGAATGACTTTCTATTACTTACTACCGTGGGTTTTGATATAATTTCGGGATAATTGATTATAATTTTATGAATTATATGCCCTGCCGGTATGGGAGTTTATTATGTGTTGTGAAATTGTTTCACGGAACTTATTAAAAAGAAGAAAGAAAAGAAATGAAAAAATTCAGTTGGCACAATATGCATATTACTTGTGATTTAGAGTTGAGGACGAGATCCTCGCATTTTTATATGATGTGAAATGTTTAAGCCGGGCTATAAGCCGCGGTGAAAGTTATATCAAGATGAGATCCTTGTAGTTAAATTGATGTGTTTTAAATTCTCCCTTTTGGGAAATTTAATTTGTACTACTAATAGGGAGTCATGCCTGTTAGACTTATTTGATAATTTTTTTATGTGATGTTGTGCATATTTAGCCATATTTGTGCTGTAATTATTGAGTTTTAGTCTACGAGGTGAGTGTCCGGGTGGCATAAAATATGACTCGTTAATTCTGATAAATAATTATGAGGTATTCATGTCTCGCGTGCTGCTGTCAGTGTTGTGAAAAATTTGAAACGAGGTTTTGGATAATATGAGGTGAATTGAGAATACTATAACTAATTATGAACAACTATTATGATCGGAGATGTGGTTATGGGCAAATGTATGATGTGTACGTAGGCACGAGTTACCACAGCCGATTGAGACTAATACCGTGTGTTGATGTGAAAAAAAATCAGGTCTTTTGAAAATGTTTGGATTGTAAGAAATTGGTTTTAAAGTGTATAAATATGGATAAAGGAAATAATCTCAACTCAGATGGTGTTGTCGGACCTATGTTAAATTTGCGGTGATGTGGTATCACCCGCAAGTTTGTGTGTAAGAGTAAAATCAGCAATTTGATAACCTCAGAATAATTCTTTGCACGTTCGAGGACGAACGTATGTTTAAGAGAGGGAGAATATAATGACCAAACTTGTCATTTCGAGAATTAGCGTCCCGGTTAGCGACTTAAGGTCCCGAGCAACTTCGTAGTATGTATTATGACTTGCGTGTGCGGTCGATTTTGGTTTTCGGATGATTCAAGATTAAATTGAAAGAACAAATTCTTATTTTTGAAGTTTAAGTGAAAAGAGTTGACCGGAGTTTGACTTTTGTGCAAACGACTCTGGAATGGAGTTTTGATTATTTCAATAGCTTTGTATGGTAATTTCGGACTTAGGCGTATCTCCGGATTTGGATTTAGAAGTCCGTAGGATAATTCGGTGCATTTTGGGGAAAATTAGAAAATTGGAGTTTTGAAGTATTTATAAGTTTGACTGAGGGTTGATCTTGTTGATAACGGGCTCGGATTTAGATTTAGGAAATTTGAATAGCTTCGTTATGATCAAATTACTAAAATTATACCACCCAGTTAATTTGGCAGACAGTGAAGCGAAGCTCGCTTCGCCAGACTAGACGCGAATCTTGTGCATGCAGTGGATAGCGAAGTGAGGCACACTTCGCTAGAGTAGACGCACCCAAGCTCCAGCACTTTTTAAGCCAATTCGGGGTTCATTTTTCCTATTTCATTTGGACGTATTTTGGAGCTCTTCTCCACTCTCTCAAGACCACCAACTCCTCTCTTCTTTAAGGTAAGAAATCCCCATTATCTTTGTGTGTAATTCCATCATTTCTACACTAGTATTGATGAAATCTACACATAAAATACTTAGATCTTCAAGAAATTTCTTCAAGGATTCAAAGGAGGGTTTTTCAAGATTTATTCCAAAAAGGTAATCCTATACCTTTAGACTTACATGTACGGATTTATTATGGGAATATGAGTATAAATTAAGTATTGGAACTCATGGTATGGTGATTGGAAGCCATAAATTTCCACTTTAAATACATAATCATTGTAGAGATTGAAAGGTGATTAGTTGATGTAAATTTTGTTGGTTGGATGTGGATGAATGGTCGTGTGTGTGATGATTGGAAGTTTTAAATTTATTTAAGAATGATGGTGGGATAAATTGTTGGCAAATGGTGGTAGTTGGATAAACTAATTCTATGGTTAAGAGGTGTAGAGATTTATGTACTCTAGGTGTTTGACAAAATGGCTAAATGGCCTCAAAATCTGTAAATTCTTACTAATACTGGTCCAATTGAATTATATTGATGTGGATTGAAGTTTTAAGAGTCGTTGGAGGTTTTAATATCACTAAAGAACTGAATTAAGGAAGCTCCATTTTTGGCGATCTTATTTTCCAGGGATTTTCAAGGAAATCATTGGCATTTGAGTCGTCCGGAGGTGGCTTCACTCGTGAAGATTATTTAAAGTATTGGTTTAGTTTCGTCGAGGTAAGTGTCTTGTCTAGCTTCGTGTGGAGGAAACCACCCCTTAGGATTTGAGTTGATTGTGTCATCCGTGTTATGTGAAGTTCGTGTACGTGATGTGACGAGTGGATACACGACCTATATTTGATATTTTACTGTGATGACCCAAAATGTCATCTTTAAATTTAATAAGTAATTCTATATTCTAAGACCTCGAAAAGCACCATTATCATTCCTCGACTTGCGTGCGCAGTCCGTACAATTTTCCGAACAGTTTTTATGTGAAAAATAGATTAAAATGTGAAATAGAGCTTTAAAAACTCAACTGAGTTGACTTTAGTCAATATTTTGAGCAAACGGATGCGGATTAGTATTTTGACAATTCTGGTAGGTCTGTATCGTGATTTGAAATTTGGATGTATGCCCGGAATCAAATTCCGAGGTCCCTAGCTCGAGATATGGAATTTTGATGAAAAATTAAAAGCTTGAAAGCTTAATGATTTTTAAGAAATTACTGAAGTTGGATTTATTGACCTCGGGTCTGTATTTTAGTTCTGGAGCTCGGTATAGGTCCACTATAATATTTATGACTTGTCTGCCGAATTTGGTGAGAATCGGAGTTGATTTGACGTGATTCGAACGTCCGATTGTAAAAATATAAGATTTAAAGTTTTCTTGAAAAAATTCCTTTGAATTGGTGTCCGATTCGTAGTTCTTGGTGTTATTTTGGCGATTTGATCACGCGAGCAAGTTCGTATGATGTTTTAGGACTTGGGTGCATGTTTGTTTGGAGCCCCGAGGGCTCAGGTTGGTTTCGGGTGGTTAACGAATCATATTCGGACTTAGGAAATCTGGTTTTCTGTAGACTTCAGGCTTCTAGTGTGTTCTTCTTCGCGTTTGCGAAGGTACTCTCGCGAACGCGAAGAGCAAATTGGGACTGACATATTTTGTGCTTCGCGTTCGCGATAGAGTGACCGCGTTCGCGAAGGCTTGAGGTTCAAAGTTTCGCGTTCGCGATAGAAGCCTCGCGTTCGCGAAGGGAAAGAGGCTGGCCAGGATAATTGCTTTCGCGTTCTCGAAGGGCATCTCGCATTCGCGAAGGCCAAACTAGGCAAGCTTCACGTTCACGAAGTAGCCCTCGCGTTCGCGAAGTGTAAAATGGGACATCACAAATTTGTGCTTCGCGAACGCGAGGCACTGACCGCGTTCGCGAAGGGTAAAAGTCCCAGAAACAGAACTTAAGTTCTCGAAAATGGGATTCGTCCCATTTTCAACCCTTTTCCATTTTTGAGCTCGGGTAAGGCGATTTTTGGGCGATTTTCACGGGAAAACATTGGAGTAAGCGTTCCTTATCCTATATTGATTATGTTTCATGATTTCATACTCATTTATATCATGAATCCGTGAATTTATGGAAGAAAAATTAGATTTTTATAAAATCTTCCAAAAACGAAAATTTAAGATTTGAAGGTCCATTTGATATCGGAATTGGATAATTTTTGTATGGTTGGACTCGTCTCGGAATGGGTGTTTGAATTTTATAAGTTTTTTTGGGATTTGAGACGTGGGTCCCATTGCCAAATATTTTAATGAATTTCGGATTTTTATCCGGAAAATTTATAAATTCATATGAAACTAATTCCTATGATTCGTATTGAGTTTATCGAATTGTTTGTGAATAGATTTGAAGCTTTTGGAGATAAATTTAAAAGGAAAAGTTGTGGTCGAGTAATTGATTGGAATTTGCAAAGTAAGGTAAGTGTCATGGTTAACCTTGACTTGATGGAATAGAACCCTTAAATTATTTGTTATGTGAAAAGCATGTGAACGATGTAAAGGAGAGGTGACGAGTGTCTATACGTCGTGAAATTAATTGTTTGCCTGCTTACTTGAAAAATCATAAATTATTTTAAATCATAAATTAATTATTATAATAATTGTTTCTCTCCTATTCTTTGTCATATATTAATTCTTGAATTTCTGCATTAATTGTTACATGCTATTTGAATAATGTGTTTTAATTGTTATTTGACATTTAGTATATTAAATATTAAACTGCCTATTTTCTCCCTGATTTCTATAATAATTTGCTATTTGTCATTGTTTGTTTCATAATTAAATCATAATTATTGAATGCTTGTTGTCTTATAATTTTATATTAATTGTTGCATTTATTGGGAAAATTTCTTCTATAAGAATTGATTGAAATGGATTTATTGGAGGATCGGGTTGCACGCCGCAACAGACTTACTAAAAAGTCCATATTGGAGGATCGGATTGCACGCCGCAACAGACTTATTAAAAAGTCTATATTGAAGGTTCGGGTTGCACGCCGCAACAGACTTATTAAAAGTCAATATTGGGGGATCGGATTGCACGCCGCAATAGACTTATTTAAAAGTCAATATTAGGGGATCAGATTGCACGCCGCAACAGACTTATTTAAAATTCTATATATATAGTTGATTGAAATAAATATATGACAGACTTGATTAAAAGGAATATATTGGGAGAGCGGGTTGCACGCTGCAACAGAATTAAATGTGAATATATTGTGAGAGCGGGTTGCACGCTGCAACAAAATTGGTTGAAATAATAATAGATTATGACTGCTGAGTTGGCTTCAATTATTATAAATGAGTTACCTGATTTATTTCTATTATTTGTTATTGTTATTAATATTGCGTACAGGTTAATATAAGTGAACCACCTTAGCCTTGTCACTACTTCGTCGAGGTTAGGCTCAACACTTACCAGTACATGGGGTCGGTTGTACTTATATTACACTCTGCACTTCTTGTACAGATTTTGGAGTTGGTCCCAGCGGCGTACCATAGACTTGCTCGGATTCCAGCTACCAGAGGAGACTTGAGGTATAACTGCATGGCGTCCGCAGTTCTGAAGTTCCCGTCTATTTTTCTTTAACTGTGTGTTTATTTTCAGACAGCTTTATTTTATTCAGACCTTTATTTGTATTTATTCTAGAAGCTCGTGCACTTGTGACACCAATTCTGGGATGGTATTTAGACACCGTTATTTTTATGGATTATTTCATTATATTTCAAACTTTTCTTCCGCTTTTGGTTCCTTGATTATTAATAATGTAATAATTTTTTAAAAATTGGTTAATATTATTCTAACATTGGCTTGCCTAGTAAGTGAAATATTAGGCGCCATCACGGTCCGAAGGTGAAAATTTTGGGTTGTGACATTTACTGGTTTGGACTGTTAGGCTCCCTTCATGTAACTAATTATAACTATTGTTTCATGACTACATCTTTTGTGTTATAGTTGTTTGTACGTGCTTTACTTGAAATTGTTAGCACATGTTCCATTTTTGTTGTCGATATCACCTTATATGCTAATTGTTGATTGTAACCACTCGTTGAATTCATGCTTTACCTGCTACATGCCTTAATTGTCAGTTGATGCTCATAAATTGTTACCTTGGCTTATGGATTGTCACATTCTTGCTATTTGATTTCGTGAACAATCGTGTAGCCTTTTTCATTGGTTGTGACTTCTTTGTGTAGCCTCGTTATTCCTTTTTACTTTGTGGTATACCGTAGTTGGTTGTAATTTGGTTGCTTACTTTGTATTGCTGTTGGAGCGGGTTGCACACCGCAACGGAATTTATTTGAAAGATTATATTATTGGATCGGGTTGCACGCCGCAACGGAATTTATTTGAAAGATTATATTGTTGGAGCAGGTTGCACGCCGCAACGAAATTTATTTGAAAGATTATATTATTGGAGCGGGTTGCACGCCGCAACGGAATTAACAAATATAAAATTATTGTGGTATTAAGATTAATTCCGATTGTGATTCTCATGATGTATTTCATGTTAGGACGGTTATTGTGGTTTCTTAAATCACCTCATTGTATTTGATTATAATTAATGAACCATCAATATATTAAAAATAGAATAATATGGTTTTTTTGTGTGAGTCATGCATTTTATGTGATATGTTAAGTTGCTGAAAAATTTAGCAGATATAAAAAAAAAGAATTTTCAAGTTGTTCCACTTGTGTGTCTTTCAAAAATAAAATTCATACCTCATTCGAAGGTCTATTAATTTAAATATGGATTATATTTTTACTCTAATTGATGTCTCAACCCACTCATTATCTTATTGTCGTGTAAATTGTGTGAAAAATTATTATTTCGTTTTACTTTAATAAATCTCATATTTATTTAGTTAAAACTTGAATGAATATCTTATTTTGTATAAATACAACATTTTGTCGGATCTCATATACTTCTAAATTAAACTCAATTGATATTCTATTTACAACCTCTCCACTATTTTACCTTATTTAAATCTTAAATTGGTTTAATGACTCATTTGATGTTTCACTGCATTTAATTTGGAAATTGTATTTAATTGTGTTTAAATTATTCATTGGTCATCTTGGTTGATTTTGATACGGAAATTATACACATGGTAGGATGAGTATTTTGCCGTGCAAAAAGTGATTTGAAAGATGTGGGCACAAGATGCCACCTGTGCAAGAATTTAAAAGTTGTGAATCATGAATTGAGATTTCGAGGAGTGATACGTCGGGTAATTTATGTTGATATACATACATCATAAATAATTTAATTGATTGATTTGTCATATAATTCCTTACTTGACCCTACTCATATTTTATTTGTACTGTGACTATATTGTTACGCAATTGCTTGATTGTTTTCTCGTTATTATTCCGTGTTCTCATTGTTGATTTGAATTAGAAATTCTTTGGTTAATGTCCTTACATTGATAGTCCTTCCTTGTTGGCTTTATGTAGCATTTGGTACAGGTTTATATATCCGGTAGGTGTCTTGACCTGGCCTCGTCACTACTTTACCGAGGTTAGGCTTGATACTTACTATGTACCGCTGTGGTGTCCTCATACTACTCTTCTGCATATTTTTGTGTAGATCCAGGTACCTCGGTGTTGTTGATAATCTTGCTAATTGATTGGACATTGCTGTGGAGACTTAAGATATACCTGTTGTCGCGTTCGCATGCCCTGAGTCATCGTCTGATATTTTTCCTGCACTGTTGATTTTATTCCGAAACAGTTGTATTTAGAGATTATTCTAGTAAACTCTGCAGAGCTTGTGACTTGTACTACCGGTTTTGGGATTGTAGAAAATTTCTATTTCATATTTAATAATTATTGGTTGAGTTACCACTAATTTAATAACTGTTAGGCTTACCTAATCCTTAAAACTAGGTGTCATCACGACATCCTACTGAGGAAAATTTGGGTCGTGACATACATAGAATTGGATCAACATTTCAAAAGTAACATGATACATAGTTAATCCATACGAGTAGGAGTTACACTTGAAATGCTTTAAACAAGAGTTTTCAAGGTGATACATAAACATTGCACCTAATTATATAACTTTAATATTGTGGAAGGCATAACAAAATACATGAATTCTTAAGAAAAAAAAGAGTAAAACTATACTCTAAAGTCTAAACATGATAAAACAAAATTACTATTTTAGGAAGAGCTGTTGTTAAGTAACAAAGATGAGAAAAGTTTGTATTTTATTTACTTTATAATAGACGGGGCCTTCTTAAACAATGCCCATATATATTTTCCCTACATTTCCATGTCCTTTGGTACCCACACCCTACTCTCATGATAACAGCAGCTAAACCTGCTTCCTAAAATGATCTATCCATGCAATGTACCATTGCTTAGCTCAACGTTACTGCCAAAGTGAAAGGTGATTCAACATTTGATTGACCAAACAAGCAGAACAATGAAAAGTAGTCCTAAAACAAATTTTATATAGCTAGCCGGGAAAACAAAAATATCAGTGCAGGAGAAAATTAGAAATTAGCTAATAGCAGCGAGGAAAGTACCAAAACTAGATACTATATCAGATCTTAACTGTTGTTCCATAATTCCTGTGTTTCCTCCTTTATCCTTATTAACTTTTCACCTAAGAAAGATCATTGGAAAAGCTCCCTCGATCAAGGCAAGGGCTACAACTAGGCATTATTGGCGCACTCACCTGCGAAATAATGTTGAGTGTCATTAAGTTTGACGGTGAGGACACCAAAAACCTCAACCAAACAGCTGTTCTTGCAAAATATTGTTGTTTGGTGAAGCAAAAAGGAAAAAGGACTAACAAAATCTCCAAGCAGGTATTAGTTCAAAGATATCCGTAATATGCAACGTTTTGTGCTATATTTGAGAATAAAAACAAAATGTAACAGCACTTGAGAAAAATGTTTAGAGAGGTTTTACTAATTGTCTTCATCTGAAAATTTTCAGCCTTCCTTGTTGCATCATTACTTTATTCAGTAAAATTGGGCCAAACTAGGCTTTCGATGTAGATGTTTGACCAGTAAAAGGAATCACAGTTGGTAACCTCTCGATATCTGATCGAGTCATCCTTTGGATTATAAATCATGAAGTTGATCCATCCTCAAACAAAATTCTACCTTCACTTGACATGCAAAAGGGTGGAACGAGCATATTCCCCACACGATCAACAGGATAATTAATGGTAAACATCTTTGTCCAAGATTCTTTAACCCCATACTCATTCATAACCCATACATCTGTGTCAGTCTTCCGACTATCACATAACACAGAAAGAACACTTCCCAAGACTCCCAAGCACGGCATAAATTTAAAGTCTCCTTCTCCATAGCAGGGTGTATCCATTTTCCCCATTTCCCATCAGCCAAATCGATGTAACTGATATCCCAACCACTAAAGGAATGAAAATCATGAGAGGTAGTACTAGCCCAATGAAAATAAGCCTATGGCGGGTGTAGTCCTTCTTATTAGCGGACATTCTGAGATGAGTATTGATTAATTCAGGAATAGAGATTAAAGCGAGCCAAGATTTCGAAACACACCTGCATTGTAAAAGGGATTTGACTGGTAGATTTAACAGTATTTCAGTGATGAGCTCTGCTGGCAGAATAGGGATTTTTAAGCTCGATTCTTGCATTGAAGTTGATGGAAATTGAGAATGGTTAGTGGGTTTGCTCCGCTTTGGGTGTAGAAGAGAGGCTTCGTCTCCCTCAGATTCCATTTCGATTGCGCTCAAAACAATGGAGTAACAAATAACTTGTAAGAGTACTTTCTTTTCAAATATTGCTAAAGAGCATCAGTAACATGGAAATTGAGCCAGGTGAATGGGCCAATAACGCCAAGGTCCCTCCCGTGGTTGCTGTTTGATCCACGGCTTCAATAATCAGCGGCGGATTCAGAATTTATAAAACGGGTGCTTCACTTATTTTAGTATAAATTTACAGTGGTCAAACGTGATCACAGTAAATGCTCGTGGTCAATTATTTAAATTTTTAAGTATTATCTACGAATATATAACACAACCTGGCCAAAGCCAATGAATGCTCCAGCACCCATACGCTCAAAACGTAAATCTGCTTGTCTATAATATCTGTTTTGGGAATATTGTACTCTTTTAAGTGTGGGGTGGGAGAATTCTCTAAATAATTAGTAGTAGTATGTTAGAAAAATGTTAACTTTTTATTTTTGTTTTCGTAGTTGTGTACTATTTTAGTAACAATTCACAAAAAAAAAAAACGAAACAAAAAGTAGAAAAATTAGATTTTTTCCAACGATGGATCTCATTCGACAAATTTCTTGAGGGATTTAAGTCTAAAGAAAAAGGACAAAAAGATTTTCTTTTGTTAGGTAGTGTAATAACTCCCCCTTGGTTTTGCCTTGTGCCGCGGTTCTTTTCCAAGGGTTTTGTTTAAACCGGGTGTAGGTAGTTTTATTTTTTTAGAAGTAGGAGCCACTGGGAGATGAATTGAATTGAAGCAATATCTCTTGACTTTGTTATGCCTTGAGAATAGTGAGTACTTTGGTTGTGACGCTTAGGCTCAGTTTTTGACTCTTGTATAAGTACCTTAGATCGCATGATCTTAACTTTATTTAACTGTTTTGACTAGAGTGTCTTGATGAGTTCAATCCTGAGTGAGTTATGTGTCATGTGTGTGTGAGATTTGTGTATTATTTTGTGCATTGCATTTGATGTCTAGAACTTGCCCTGTGTATTTGCAAAGCGAAATAGTAGTTTTGTTTAGTCTTAGAAGTAATATAGGCGTTTCTTTGTTGAGCCAGATGTGTGTAGTTTACCCGCCTAATTGTTATGTAACTAGTTAACCCCTTTGAGCCTGTAATCCTATTTCCTTGGCAACCACATTACAAGCCTTACCCATTTGTTTGAATTAACCAATTTTTTGAACCTTTTAACCTCTTATGAGCACTTGAATTGTTATGAACTTTGTAAAAATTAAAGTGTGGGGTGGTTGATTTGGCTTTTGAGTGAAACTAATGAAATAAGGAGAAAGGTGCACTGTTTTGAAAAAATAAGAGCCACTTGAATTGAAAATATATATATATATATATATATATATATATATATATATATATATATATATATATATATATATATATATATATATATATATATATAATTGTATTGCTGTGAAAAATACTCCTTAATAGTGGTGACTCTTGATGTAATTGTGCTTAAAGAAGTATGGAGTTAATAAACATTGATGTGAAGGTGGAGTTATGGTTTGACATAATCACATAAGTATGGGGTTTGAATGTTAAAGTATATGTATTAAAGTGCTTAGGAAAGTGTAGTTACTCTTATATCCAAATGTATCCTACCCGACCTGCAGCCTACATTACAACCAATTAAAGTCCTACTTGATCCTAGATCGAATGAGCTCGATTAGTAGAGTAGTATACTACAGGCAAGCCTATGGCGCATCTTTTGTGGCATATGAATGTTATTTCTGAGAGTGAGTGAATTCTTTCCATCTTGAGTTCCTAGTTGTTCTTAAATTTTATTATGTGTGGAACTAATCTCTTTTGTTGTGTGAGGGCACTTGATTCATGAAGAAAAGGTAATGTCATTGACCTCTATGTTAGAGTAAGTGAGTGAGTTGTGAATAATGCATGATACTTGAGAGTCAAATCTTGAGGTGAAGATGTTACACCCTTGTGCTTAGTCTATTTTAATGATTCTTGGTGTGATGAGTTAGGAGAATGGTTTAAAAAGGTCATTTCTATATAAAGCGTTGTTTAATTTGCTCGAGAACGAGCAACGTTTAAGTATGGGGTAGTGATGTTTGGCTATAATTCCATATTTTTAGCGCATTACTTACCTTGTATTTTGGGGCTTTAATGCTAAACTATACTATATTTGTGCTTAATTGAGTCTATTTTATGTGTAGGTACGTTGAACACAAAATTAAAAGCAAAGTAGAGATTTTATGAGTATTTTATACACTACAAGAATGGACCATGATTATTTATTAATTAGAAGCATTATGATGCTATATGGAGCAATGATTAAAGAGACCAAAAAAAAAAACAAAGCAAGAATTGAAAGTGGAACGAAAGAAGAAACAAAGAATTGAAAAGAAATAAAGAAGAATTGAAAGTGGGACGAAGCAGCGAAAGTCGTTTCTTATATCCAAATGCTTCTAATCAAAGACAAAGCAACAGAATGAAAAATGAAAAAAAGCAGGCGACGCGAGATGTAATGCTCGCGATAGAGCATGCGACGCAAGCTTTCTAGCTCGCGTTTGAGAGTGCGACACGAGGCCTAAAGCGAGGAGGAGTTCGCTACAGAGCTTGCGAGGCACAGTGTACGTCGAGACGAGGCGTGCGTTTTGCCTTGCGAGGCGAGGCCTGTAGCGAGGATATTCCGGATTTTTAAAGCCTATTTTGTCTCCTATTTGGTTTTGGATTTGGTTATTCCGTTTAGGTCACTTCCCTACACATATAAATAACCATTAAACAACATTCTTAGAGGTGTTTTTTGGCGACCGAAGTCAAGAGCATCACGGTGACAACTTGTGGAGAAGAAAATCATCAAGTTCTTCATCCCTTTATCTTTTATTTATAATTTATTTATGCACAATACTTGAAAAATTGTTACTACGAACGTGAGTGGCTAAAAACACATAGTTCTGGGGTTGTGATTTAGCCATGAATATTGTTGCTTTACGTTGACTTAACCTTGATTATAATTCACTAATATATGGTTGTTTCTTCAATTCTGTGATTAATTACTTAATTGTCTGGCCAGCAGTTAGGTTCTATTTACTATCTATGTTATGCTTGGGAAAGCCATATTTAGATTAGAGAAGAATTGAAAAGAGCACGATCTTAATTCTTAGGGGAGGCGGATTTGTGGTTAGGATAGGAATATACCTAGTCATCGTGCTTAATTAAATATCGTAATCTTAATGCGTTCTTTGATAGATTGATTCCATAAAAATATAGGCGTTAATCTATTTTGAATAGGCGAGTAGTACTTCGAGAGAAGGCTGTGAGAGCAATTGTTTGATTAATTAGCAACCATGAGTGAATTGTATGAAATGGAGAGTTAACTAGAACATAATAGGATTGGTGAATCGATCACTACCCTAGAATATTTATCTCTACTGAATACACCACAATTATTTTACTACTTGATAATTTAGTTACTACTTAGAATTATAGTTTAGTATAATCACATTCTTGAACTCGATTTTAGCTTGACTGAATAACAATCTTGGTGATTTTAGTAGGTAGTTTATACAAGTTTATGTGGGTTCGATACTCGACTTATCATTTTATTACTTGTACGACCACGTATACTTGCGTGTACGTTTGGGAGCATCAAGTTTTTGGCGTCGTTGCTAGGGACTTGTATATCGACTACTTTCTAGTTTTTGCTTTAATTGTTTATTTCGTCAAGTCTAACGTTACTTGATTGTTGCTATGATCTCAGGAACTTTGATTGAATGTGTAGGGTCAGAAGCCAGGACAGGCTTCAAGTCTTTGACCCCGAACCTGAGAGAACATTTCATAGGAGGTTGACGGAAGCAAGGGATACAAATAATCTTCAGGCACTCGTTCAATTTCCTGTGAACATGGCAGAGGAGAAACACATGGCTGTTCAGGAGGTGGCGATGCCCAGCATTGCTAATGTCAACTCCAGCATTGTGAAGCCCAGAATTACTGGGCACTTTGAGCTGAAACAGAGCATGATCTAGCTACTTCATGTAAATGGGCAGTTTATGGGTCTTTCACACGAGGATCCACAACAGCATATCCTGAACTTCTTGAAGATTAGTGATACGTACATCACTAATGGGGTCACTCCAGACTATGGGAAGCTCACACTTTTCCCATTCTCTCTGTTGGGCGAAGCAAGCAATGGCTAAAGGCAGAACCATCTAATTCTATTACATCATGGAATGATTTGGCAAGGAAATTTCTGGCAAAGTTCTTCCCTTTAGGCAAAACTGCAAAGATCAGAAGTGAGATAGTCGCCTTCAAATAGAAAGAGGGGGAATCTCTATACTCAGCTTGGGAGAGGTTCAAGGGGCTGCTCAGAGATTGTCCTCATCATAATCAGACAAACAAAGTGTTAGCTCACACTTTCATAAAAGGGCTATATCCTGAGACAAAAATTGTGGTAGATGTTGTAGCTGGTGGTCAAGTGTTGGAGAAAAGTTTTGACGAGATATATGCATTATTGAACAAATTCTCCAAAAGCAATCCGGATTGGCAAGGAGAAATGGGCAGACACACGGTGCAAAAATCTGCAGGGGTTCTCGAGTTAGATTTCGTCTCGGCATTATCAGCGCAAATTTCTACACTAACCAACCAAGTCAATCAGATGACCTTGGTTATTAACAAGGTTAAGTAGCAAGCTCAACCAGTGTAACATGTTCAAGTGTTTTGTGAAGTATGTGGAGAGGGTCACACGAGCGACTTATGCCCAGTTAATCCAGAGTCTGTCCGCTTTGTGGGTAATGCAAATAGGGGCCAGACAAACCAATATGGGAATACTTACAATCCCAACTGGAGGAACCATCCAAACTTCTCTTGGGGTGGAAACCAAGGTGCTCAAAATCAATACCGACCACAAGTACCTCAACAACAATATAGACCAACTCAGACTGAACAATATGCAAACTCAACAAGTCACCTTGAGAAAATGATGAAGAAATTGGTGGCTGACCAGCAAGCCTAAGCCGCAGCAATGAGAAATTTGGAGCACCAAATAGGACAACTTGCCAATGCCCAAAATACTCGACCAGTTGGAGCTCTTCCAAGTGACACTGAGGCTAATCCTAAGGCATCTATTAATGTTGTCTCATTAAGGAATGAGAGACAATTAGAAGAAGTCCAGTCGAAAAAGAGAAAACAAGTAATCTTTAATGAGAAGTCGGCCACTATAGAGTCAGAATCAGAAAAATCAAAGGAGTCTGAGAAGCAAGCTGAAGAGGCGGTGGCTAAGCAACCCCCACCATTAGTTTCAAGGCCACCACCTCCGTTCCCTCAAAGATTGCAGAAAGTGAAGGATAATGTCGCGTATAAAAAATTTCATGATATTTTGAAGCAGGTGCAAATAAATATTCCATTGGTAGACATCCTGCAAGAAGTACCCAAATATGCAAAATACATCAAGGACATAGTGGCAAATAAAAGGAGGCTGACTGAATTCGAGACTGTGGCACTCACTGAGGAATGTAGCTCTAGAATCCAAAGCAAGCTACCTCAGAAATTGAAGGATCCGGGTAGTTTCACAATCCAAATCTCGATTGGTAAACACGCAGTCGGGTGAGCTTTATGTGATCTTGGAGTGAGCATCAATCTGATGTTGCTATCTGTGTTCAGACAGCTGGGTTTGGGTGAGCCGCGCCCAACAACGGTAATCTTACAGTTGGCTAATCGCTCCCTTGCTCATCCGAAATGAGTGATTGAAGATGTGTTAGTTCAAGTGGGTTCTTTCGTATTTCTTGATGATTTAATTATCTTGGACTACGAGCCTGATCAGGAAGTCCCATTTATTTTGGGGCGTCTATTCTTGGCCACAGGCCGAGCTATTATTAATGTATGCGAATGAAAGATAATGATGAGAGTAGGAGATCAAGTGGAGGTATTTAATGTGTACAAAGCACTCAAATTGCGAGCCCACTATGAAGAGCTATCCATGATTTCTGTAGTGGAAATTAATGATATGTCATTGGTGCCTTATATGTTCCCCATAGATCTTCTTGAACGAGCTTTGATTGGGAATAAAGAAGACATTGAAGATAAGATGATGAGCGAAAATGAACAAGTAATTGATACATCGTGCAATTATGTCCATGTGTTTGGGAAGTTTGAGGAGTTAGGCAGGCCTGTTACTCTGACCCTCCCTAAGCCATTTATTGAGGAAGCCCCAAAGCTAGAATTAAAGCCCCTTCCAGCACATCTGCGTTATGCTTATTTGGGGAACTCTGAAATATTGCCAGTAATTATCTCGTCTAGCCTGACTAATGTATAAGAAGAAAAATTGCTCAGAGTACTTCACGAGCATAAAAAGGCTATAGGGTGGACAATTGCTGACATCAAAGGAATTGGTCCATCGTTTTGCATGCATAAAATCTTTCTGGAAGATGGACACCACCCCAGTGTTGAGCAGCAGAAGAGATTGAATCCTATCATGAAAGAAGTCATGAAAAAGGAAGTAATTAAGTGGCTCGATGCAGGTATCATCTTTCCCATCTCTGACAGCAACTGGTTAAGCCCAGTACAATGTGTGCCTAAAAAGGGAGGGATGACTGTGGTTGAGAATGAAAAAAATGAGCTAATTCCTACTCGCACTGTGATAGGGTGGAGAGTTTGCATTGATTACAGAAAGCTCAACAAAGCAACCCGCAACCCGCTTCCATTCATTGACCAAATGTTGGACAGATTGGCGGGGCATGATTATTATTACTTCCTTGATGGTTATTCGGGGTACAACCAGATCGTCATATGCCTAGAGGATCAGGAGAAGACCACGTTTACTTGTCTTTATGGCACTTTCGCCTTCAAGAGAACGCCGTTTGGTCTTTGTAATGCTCCAGCTACTTTCTAGAGATGCATGATGGCTATTTTCACTGATATGGTGAAAAAATTTGTGGAAGTTTTTATGGATGATTTTTCAGTCTTTGGGTCTTCTTATGATGATTGTTTAAAGAATTTGAGCAAGGTATTAGCCCGTTGTGAAGAAATAAATCTGGTATTGAATTGGAAAAAGTGCCATTTTATGGTGCAGGAAGGCATCGTGTTGGGTCACAGAGTGTCTAGGAGCGGCATTGAAGTTGATAAGGCGAAGGTGGAGGCGATTGAAAAATTACCTCCACCCATTTCTGTGACGGGTGTCCGGAGTTTCTTGGGACACGCGGGATTCTATCGACGCTTTATTAAAGATTTTTCTAAAATTGCTGCTCCTTTGTGCAGGTTGCTTGAAAAAGATGTGACTTTCAATTTTGACGACGCCTACCTGAAAACTTTCGAGGAGCTTAAAAAGAAGATGGTGGTTGCCCCCATTATTGCCACACCGGATTGGTCCTTACCATTTGAGCTTATGTGTGATGCAAGTGACCATGCTATTGGGGCAGTGCTAGGCTAGAGGAAGGATAAAATATTTTATTCCATCTACTATGCGAGTAAGACTCTTGATGATGCGCAGCTGAATTACACCACCACTGAAAAGGAGTTGTTAGCTGTGGTGTGGGCCTTTGAGAAATTTCAGGCATACTTGGTGGGAACAAAAGTCATAATCAATACCGATCATGCAGCAATCAGGTATCTATTTACAAAGAAGGAATCTAA